>NW_023657867.1:73180-75368 GCF_015228065.2 Penaeus monodon
CTAATAATTGCCAAAATCATTAAAAGAAAATAAGAAAAAACGAAACATTTGTATATATTAAAAGATAAAAATTTTTCCCAGATTTTCCCTTTTTTTCGATTTTGGAATTAATTTCAATTTACCTTTTTTTATTATATATGGAACAAATCCCGTTAAATTTTCATATTATTAAAAATGATATCATCAATATTAAAATATCATATATTATCATCATCTATCTTATTAATTTGCAATTATTTTTCATATTATTCTATTATTATCAAAACCTTATTCAATTATTATCATTTTATTGCAATATTGCAGTTTATAATTTTAATTTTGCCAAATACTAATAACAAAACAATATTAATTGAAATAACATAAAATAACAATTATCGTTAATTGTAATATTATTTTATATCATTTTTTTAACTTAATATCGTTATTTTATATTATTAATGTTATAATAATTATTTTTTACAATTATATACCCGTAAAAATGATAATAATGATAATAATACAATAATAATATAAAACGATATAATAATAATGATAAATTAATAATAATGTAATAATAATGATAACGATAATAATAATAATAATAATAATAATAAAAAATAATAATAGAAATAATAATAATATTAAAAAAAATGGTAATATTATAATATTAATATCAAAATGTTATAAAATCTCTTTATTCTCTTTATTCCTCATTATTTCATATAATAAATTTTGGTAAATTATTTTTGCATTATTACCCTAATAAAATTTCCAAAATCATCAGAGAAATCGAAAAAAACTTATTTTGGATATTCTCCAAAAGGCTATATTCCCCTAATTTTGCCGATTTTTCGACTTTAGGAATTAAATTTTTTTTTACCTTTTTTATTTTATATGGAGACATTCCCGTTATTATCACATTATATAAAGATTATCATAAAATACATTTTCATTATCATTTCATAATTTTAAACATTTGATTTTTTCATCATTTTTGCAATTATTTTTAATTATTTTCAAATTTCATCATTATTGCAATTATTATCATTTTTATTTCAATTATTTTTAGTTATAATATTAATTTTGCAAAAATAACTAAAAACAACAACAATTAATGAATAACTAATAATAACAATAATAACGAATTTTAAAAATTATCTATTCCATTATTTTAATTATTTTCGTTATTTAATAATTTTTAGGTTTTAAAAATTTTTTTTTGTTATACACTGTAAAAATTTAAAAATGATAATAATAAAAAATAATAATATTTAAAAACATATTTTAATAATAATAATAACAATGATAATAATAATAATAAAATAAAATAAAAATAAAATAAAATAAAATAATAATTTAAAATAATAATAATAATAAAATAATAATAAAATAAAAATAATAAATAAAAATAAAAAAAATAATAATAAAAATAAAATAATAATAATAAAAAAAAAAAAATAAAATTTTAATAATTAAAATAATAATTTAAAAATTGTTTTTTGTAATATTTTCTTTTAAAAATTTTCAAAATTCTTTTTATTCTCACTTTTATCAATATTGCATATTAATCATTTTTTGGAATTATTATCATTATTAAAATAAAAATTTTCCAAAAATCACAAAATTCAAAAAAACTCATTTTGGGAAAACTTAAAACATATTTCGTTATTTTCCCCTTTTCATTTTAATTTCTTTTACCGTTATTACATTTAAATTTTAATTTTTATAAAATATTATTTTTAATTCCGTCTTAAAATATTATTTAAATTTTTTAGCAAATTTTTTAATTTTTAGAGTTTTTTTTTTTTTTTTTTTTTTTTTTTTTTTTTTTTTTTTTTTTTTTTTTTTTTTTTTTTTTTTTTTTTTTTTTTTTTTTTTTTTTTTTTTTTTTTTTTTTTTTTTTTTTTTTTTTTTTTTTTTTTTTTTTTTTTTTTTTTTTTTTTTTTTTTTTTTTTTTTTTTTTTTTTTTTTTTTTTTTTTTTTTTTTTTTTTTTTTTTTTTTTTTCTTTAAATATTTTTAATAAATTTTAAAAATTTAAAAAATAAATAAAATTGGAAAAAAAAAAAAAAAAAAAATAAAAAAAAATAATAAAAAAAATAAGAAAAAAAAAAATTTTTAATTAAAAACAAAAAAAAAATTTTTTTTTTAATTTTAATACGGGGAAAAGAAAAAAAAAAAAAACCTTTTTTTTTTTTTTTTTAAAAATAA
>NW_023657867.1:75468-82968 GCF_015228065.2 Penaeus monodon
TTTTTTTTTTTTTGGGGGAATTTTTTAATTTTTTTCCTCAAAAGGCTTTTTATTTCCCCGGTTTTTGGATTTTGCCGCTTGTTCGATTTTTGGGATTTTTTTTTTTAAAAACCTTTTTTTTTATATAGGAAAAAATTTCCCTTTTTTATCTCATTTTTAAATCATTATCATCATCATTACCCCTTCATTATAAATCATTACCCTCATCTTAAATCATAAATATTGCTTATTATCACATTTTTTCCCAATTATTATCATTATTATTGCAATTATTGCGGTATAATATATAATTTTACATCTAAACAATAAAACTACAATAATAAATAATAACAATAATAATAAAAAACCCCAAAATAATAACGTTTTTTATAATCATTTTTAAATATCATTTTTTAAAATTTAAATATCTTTTTATTACTGAATTATTACTTTTAAAATTTTAATTATTTTTAAAATTTATACTCCCATTAAAAAAAAATAATAATGATAATAATAAAAATAATAATATTAATAAAAATATTAAAAACAATTAGTATTTTAAAATTATACTTATTTTATTATTTTTTTATTAACGGGTTTAAAAATTTTTTTGGCAATAATCCCTAAAAATTTAAAGGGAAATTAATAATTTTAATAAAAATTTGAAAATAAAAATTTGTTTAATAATATAAAATAAAAAATAAAAAATAATAATAAAAATAAAAATAAAAATAATGTAAAAATAATGTTAAAAATAATATTAATTTTCCCTCAAAGGGTTATCCAAATTCTTTTCATTCTCTTTTTTTATCATCATTATTGCCCATAAATTAATAAAATTTCCGGGAAATTTTTTATCATTATTACCCTAATTTCCCAGAATAAATAAAATGAAGGGAAAAAAAAAACGCCCATTTTGGAGCCCCTACCTAAAGGGGGCTATATTTCGCTAGTTTTTTTGCCGTTTTTTTCGATTTTGGGGGATTTTTTTTTTTTTAAACTTTTTTATTAATATGGACACAATTCCTGTTATTTTCATCTTTTATTTCATGATTAGCATATTTTTATCGTTATCATCATCTTTATCATCATCATTATCATCATTATTGCAATTTTATCATCATTTTTTGCAATTTTTTCATTATTATTGCAATTATTGCGTTATGATATATAATTTTACAAAAATTACAATATAAGTAATAAAATAATAACGTTTTTTAAACTTATTTATACCCATTATTTAAATTAATATCGTTATTACGGGTAATTATTACTGTTTAATAATTATTTTTAAAATTAAATACTCCCGAAAAAATTTAATAATAATGTTAATAATAACAAAAATAAATTAATAACTTTAAAACTTAGTATTTTTAATAATTATATTTATTTTATTATTTTGTTTTTATTCCTTTTATAATATTTTTATTTGGCAATAAAAATTTAAAAGAAATAATAATAATAATAATAATAATAATAATAAAAATAATAATAATAAAAATTAAAGGTAATAATGAAATAATAATGATAATATAATAATTTTAAAAATCATAAAATTTATCCAAATTCTCTTTATTCCCCATTTTTATCATCATTTTTGGGTCATGTTTTAATAGAATTCTGGTAATTTTTAAATCATTATTACCCTAATAATTCCCAGAACTAAAATTAAGGGAAAAAAAGGGTCTTTTTGGGAGTCTACTCCCCAAAAGGGCTATATTTCGCTAGTTTTTTGCCGCTTTTTCGATTTTTGGGTTTTTTTTTTTCTTTTAAACCCTTTTTTTTTTTTATCATCATCATCATAAAGGGGCTATCGCCACGGGGGGCGGGCCCGGGCCTCCACCCTTCGTTTAAACAGCCACGGGGTCCCTCGAGGCGAGCCCTCCGGGCAGGCACACGGCCCATCTCTAGTTCCTCACGACAGGTTCGCGAGCTGCCCAAGCCTGATCTCCTAGGAGGGTCCCCCAGGTCTCCTCCACCCAGGGTTGTCTGCAGAGAGACAACCTTGGGCAGGGCCCTTCCTAGGGAAGGCGACTGGGTTTGCCTATCCCCCTGATTTTTGGCGTTTCCCGGTTAAATGAAAGTAACAGGTCCATGCCAGTCTCACGGTGTAACCGCCGGTTGGACACGGGGTTTCCTTTGCCAACTGTCCCCCATGACCCGGGCAAAGGGGACTTTTTTACAAAAGGAAATAAAGGCGAGACCCCAAATGGCACTGGATAGCGTCCGGGTTTTTCCTTCTAAGAGCAGAACGGGAAAAGTATCAAGGCCCTTAAAGCCCGCACTTAGTCCTTCTGCATGGGAAACCAAACATCTCCAAACGCTTTTGTTGATCGAGTTCATGGCTCCTTTTTTGCCAAAACCAACCTTCTACTGATTTCCCTTTTCTGAAAACCCCGAGATATGGACACGCTACCAAGGTATGAAAAACTTTCTGTGACTTAAACGCCCCTGGGGCCGCAAGCATGGACGACAGCAAACCCGGCCCCCCAAAAGCCCTGATTTTGGTCTTGGCCCCGGAGCCCTCTGGGCCCTGGGGGGTTTCGCCTCATTGCTAAATGCATCAATCCCCCGCCACAAGTGCTCCAAGGACTCAGATAGGTGGCAACTCGTCGGCAAAGCCCAAGGGTCCAGCCCTTTAAATTTTGCCTAGGGGTTGGGCCCCCGCACGGGACTTTGGCTAGTAGCTCGGGCCCATTATCCGCCCAAATCCCAGTGTTGAAAATTTGGGGGTGAAAGGGACCCCGCCTTGCCTCACCCCTAAATTTAAAACAGGGAAAAATTTCGACAAAACCCCCCCCCAACACTTTACAGCACTTTCAGTACAGTATAGAGGCTTGCTATCACCCAATTTAATCTTTGTGGGAAATTTCCCCCCTGAGCCCCCAGGATCTCCCATAGCGTTTCCCGATGCCCCGAGCCCCAAACCCCTTTTTGAGGTCGATGTAGGCTGAAAGAAACCCCCCACCAAACTCACGACGGCGTTCCAAAATTATCGAAGCGCTGTAAAACGGTTTTATTGTGGATTGCGGGGTTTAAATCCAGCTGCCCCGGGTCTTTTGGTCCCCTCAGTGGGGTGGTTGCGGATCCTTTTTCAGAAAAATGTGAGCGAAAACCCTTTCCCCTGGTATGCTGAGCAGTGTAATGCCAGGGGTAGTTGCAAACAGCCCCCACGATCCCCTTTCCCCTTCCAGAGAGGGATGACCCGCCCCTCAGCGGGTCGGGGGGAAGGGAAACCAAACTCCCAAAATGGCGTCGGACTGTATGCAGGCCCCGAGCCATAGGTTCCCCCCCAGCCTTTAGCAGTTCACGGGGATATCACATTGCCTGCAGTTTTTCCCCCCCTTTCATTTTGGGGAAATCGCCGCCTAACCTCTGTTTGGGTAGGAGGTTCCCGCTGATGGGTGGGTCCCGGGACAGGGCCCCGAGACATCGCTTTCATCCCCAAACTAACTGTTTGGGGGATCCCCTGGTAAAACGGTTTTAAAATACTCACCCAACGTTCCGAAACCCCCAAAATGATCTGAGATGATCCGTCCTCCGCTTGGAAACGCTTTCAGTCATCTGTGAGGGGGGTTAGGGGGTTTAGTTTTCCCCAAGGGTTTGGGAGGGGAGGGGGAAGGTCCTTTTTTCCCAAAAAATGGGCCTTTGACCTCCCCAGCAAGATTCCCCGATGAACTGGGTTTCCCTTTTCCCTTCTCAGCATGGGCCGGCCCTACGCACCCTGGAACGAAAGCAAGACTTGATTCCCATTCAGCCGAGCCTTGCGACAAAACCCTTTAGTGGGCCCCTAAATTTTTCCAGGGAGATGGTTTCTTTCCTTTTCCTTGGGCGTACCCAATGGGCTCCTGACTGCTTTGAGTTTACGCGCTTTAAGGACTCCCACAGAGCAACCCGGTCCTTTGGTTTTCTGGGTTTTTGGGGAAAACGTCAAGACTGCCGGGGCGAAACCCCCGGCACACTCCTCCCCCCCTTATCCCGTCCCAAATAAACAACCCCTTTGGGTGGCCACGGGGGGGAAAGGGGAGTTTTTAAGTGGACCCCCAGGGGAGCCACAAGCAGCCCAAAGGTCCCGGGGCCACAGAACTCAGCACTCCGGGAAACCCTGCAAATTCTGGAGGCCCCCCATCGGGGTGCTGGGCAAAATTTGGTCGTCTCCTTGGCCACTGTACCCGTATCGCTGTACCAAATCCAGCGATGCGGGGTTGGGGCGCTGGTTCCCAAAGGAGCCCCGGGTCCTCATTTTTTTGGGACCCTAGCAAAGTCCCGGGGAAAGGGGCTTTTTTCTTTGCTGCTGGGGGTCACTTTTCCCCAGCCATGGGGCCGAAGACTCTCGTAGCCAGCTTTGGTCCCAGCCGGATACCGCCCTTGGGGGGAAATCGCCCCGAACAAAGCGAAGTCTCGCCGGGGGGAATCGGCGGGCCCCAGATGCGAAATTTGGCGTAGAACGCCTCTTTCACAACGGTTTTATGTACATCGTTAAGGGGCGTAATACGCCCTAAAAGCCCTTTAAAACCAAAAGCATGCTTCAGTCTCAAAGCCATGAACGCTCATCAAACCCTTTTTACCTCGACTAAACCCCAGGCTGAAAATCGACTGGGAAAGGCTATGGCTACACCCCCGGAGGTGGGGACCCCTTTGCTGCGGGGCCCGACCAGTAGTAAAGGTTTTAAAACCCCCCACCTGATCGTGCCGGGTTAAACCCGGTCTTCTCACCTCTGAAGGGCAGGCCCCCCCCCAAATCCCAGTCGCTTCAATTCCCGCGATAGCAGAGGTAACCGCTCTCCTGCCAAGGGGGCCCGGAAATTTTTAAGCGCCTACCCGGGAAAGGGCCCCTGAGGGGAAAACCCCCGGGTGGTTTACTCCGGGGGCACGCCCCCTCTGCCGCCCCCCCCCACCCCAGCCCCCGATAAAGGGGGTTTGGGAGGCTGTGGGACCGCCATCCACTGTTTTTTATACTCACTGTGGGTTTTGTTCGTAAAACCTTTTGTTTGGTGTTTCTCTATGATGCTGGGGGGGAGAAAACACCAATTAAAATTAAAGTAGGTTTTAAATTTTAACAGCTCTGACAAAAAAAAAGGGGCTCTTCACAGTCCCGTGCGCCACGCGTCGGCCCCTGCCCAGAGCGCTACTGCCAGGTGACCACAGCCCCAAGATAAAATATTGTACTCTATAAATTGGTTTCAGAGAATCCACTCTTTTACATAGGCATATGCTAAAACAGCAATATAAACTAAAAATATCTTCTATATTTTTAAAATGGTGTAACATTAAAACACACAAAAGGCAGTATTAAAATAATAAATCATATTTAAATTTTCCAATAAAAACGTACGATAATATTGACATATCCCGGGCATGGCGGCATCACAATATGGGGCTCACAAAATCACATAAGTATCACAAATCACTTCATTATCACAACCCCCACCACTTGTGGGGTTTTCCCCAGGGGGTTTCCCCCCACAAGCTTCATGGGGGTTTGGGGCCCCGCCGGGGGGCAGGCGGGACGAGTAAACCCCGGTTTTTCCCAAACCCCGCAAACCCCCACATTTGCCCTCCCCCCCCGGGACCCACAAACCCGCCTTATTGCTGGGGGGGGAGGGAACACCCCCCCCCCAGCATTTCCATTTTTTAAAAACGTTTTCCAGGGGGGTCAAATTTTGGGGGGAAGGACTGGCAAGGGCCCCCCTCCCCCGAGCCGCCCCTTACCCCAGGGGGGGTAGGGGGGGAGGAGTTGGTACGAAGCCAAGCGTGTCCCCCAAACCCCCCGGGCCATAACTCGATAAAACCCCTTTGGGGCCCCCTGCTGCTCCCGGGATCCCCCCCAGTTTAGCCTGGAAACCGGGGAAGGTAAACCCCCGTTAAACCCCTGGGTGGCCCCCGAGGAGGCACTGCAGAATCTTAATTATGGAGAGGCTGTGAAACCGGGGAGGGGGGGACTTATGGGGAAGCTTTCTCCCCTTTTTTTTGCACTTTTGGGTAGCCAGGGGGGTGGAAGCTGCAAGCGAGAAGGGATGCAAGCACTTAACTATCTAGGGCCCCCACCTCGCTTCACATCGCATGCACGTTAAGCCCCCCCCCATTATCAGAAATTTTCATTATTATCGTTTTCATCATCTTATCATCATTATCATCATTATCGTCATCATTATCATCATTTTTTTGCAATTATTACATCTTAAAATTTCAATTTTTTATCATTTTTATTGCAATTATTGCAGTTATATATATAATTTACTCTAACTAATAAAAACTACAATAAAATAGTAATAACAATAATAATAACAATATAAAAGGTTTTTTTAATCTTTCTATATCAATTTTTTTAATTAATATCGTTATTTTTCTGGGAATTAAAACTGTTATAAAAATCTTTTTCAATTATATTACCGAAAAATAATAATGGAAAAATAAAAATTAAAAATAATAATAAAAATAACCCAAAATTTAACAAATTTGAGTAAATTTAATTATACTTATTATTATTATTATTGTTATTATTACATTTTTAAAAAATATTTTTTTGGGAAATACTAATAAATTTAAAAAAATAATAAAAATAAAAAAATAATAATAATAATAATAATAATAATAATAAAAATAATAAAAATAATAAAAATGATAATATTGATAATATTAATAATCATCAAATGTTATCAAAATTCTCTTTATTCTCACTTTTATCCTTATTATTGTCATGATTAATACGATTTTTGTAATTATTATCATTATTACCCTAATAATTGCAAAAATCATCAGAGAAATCGAAAAAACGTTATTTTGGAGTATACTCTCAAAAGGCTATGTTTCGCTAGATTTTGCCGCTTTTTCGACTTTTGGGAATTATTTTTGTTTTACCTTTTTTTAAATTATATATGGAGACAATTCCTGTTATTATCATCATTATTATCATGATTATCATCAATATTATCATTATCATCATTATTATCATCATTATTGCAATTATTATCATCATTATTTTAATTAATATCGTTATTACAGTAATTATTACTGTTATAATAATTATTTTTTGCAATTATACTACTAATAATAATGATAATAATAATAATAATAATAATAATAATAATAATGATAATAATAATAATAATAATAATAATAATAATAATAATAATAATAATAATAATAATAATAATAATAATAATAATAATAATAGTAATAAAATAATAATGATAATATTGATTATATTGATAATCATCAAATATCAAAATTTTCTTTGTTCTCACTTTTATCCTCATTATTGTCATGTTTAATACGATTTTGGTAATTATTATCATTATTACCCTAATAATGCCAAAATCATCAGAGAAATCGAAAAATGTCATTTTGGAGTATGCTCTCAAAAGGCTATATTTCGATAGATTTTGCCGCTTTTTCGACTTTTGGGAATTATTTTCTTTTACCTTTTTTTTTAATTACATATGGAGACAATTCCTGTTATTATCATCATTATCATGATTATCATCAATATTATCATTATCATCATCATTATCATCATTT
>NW_023657867.1:85468-93430 GCF_015228065.2 Penaeus monodon
TTAATACGATTTTGGTAATTATTATCATTATTACCCTAATAATTGCCAAAATCATTAGAGAAATATAAAAACCGTCATTTTGGAGTATACTCTCAAAGGCTATATTTCCGCTAGATTTTGCCGCTTTTTCGACTTTTGGGAATTATTTTCTTTTATCTTTTTTTAATTTTATATTGAGAGTATTCCTGTTATTATCATAATTATTATCATGATTATCTTCAATATTTTCATGATCATCATCATTATCATCATTATCATCATTATTACAATTATATTATCATTGTTGCAATTATTATCATCATTATTGCAACTATTATCATTATTATTGCAATTATTGCAGTTATAAATAATAATTTTGACACTATACTAATAACAACAACAATAATTATAGAATACATAATAATAACAATATAACGATATTACAATATTATCTATATCATTAATTTAATTAAAATCGTTATTACAGTAATTATTACTGTTATAATAATTACTTTTGCAATTATACTACTAGTAAAATGATAATAATGATAATAAACAATAATACATTAATAACGATATTATAATAATAATAATACTAATAATAATAATAATAATACTAATAATAATATAATAATATAATAATGAATAATACATAAATGATGATAATATTATAATAATAAATATAATAAAAATATGATAATAAAAATAATAATAAATAATAATAATAATAATGATAATATTGATAATATTAATAATCATCAAATGTTATCAAAATTCTCTTTATTCTCACTTTTATCCTCCTTATTATCATGATTAATACGATTTTTGTAATTATTAATCATTATTACCCTAATGAATTGCCAAAATCATCAGAGAAATCGAAAAAAACGACATTTTTGATAGACTCTCAAAGGCTATATTTCGCTAGATTTTGCCGCTTTTTCGACTTTTGGGAATTATTTTCTTTTACATTTTTTTTATTATAAATGGAGACAATTCCTGTTATTATCATTATTATTATCATGATTATCATCAATATTATCATTATCATCATCATTATCATCATTATCATCATTATTGCAATTATTATCAACATTATTGCATTATTATCATCGTTATTGCAATTATTATCATTATTATTGTAATTATTTCAGTTATAATATATAATTTTGCAACACTATACTAAGTAACAACAAAAATAATAATAGAAATAACAATATCAATAACAATAATAACGATTATAATGATTATCTATATCATTATTTTAATTAATATCGTTAATACAGTAATTATTACTGTTATAATATTATTTTTGCAATTAACTACTAGTAAAAATGATAATATGATAATAATAGCAATAATAATATTATAACGATATTATAATAATATGATAAGAATGATAATAATATTGATAATAATATAATATAAAATAATAATAATAATAATAAAACATAATAATAATAATAATATAATATTATAATAATAATAATAATGATAATATTGATAATATTAATAATCGTCAAATGTTATCAAAATTCTCTTTATTCTCACTTTTATCCTCATTATTGTCATGATTAATAAGATTTTGGTAATTATTATCATTATTACTCTAATAATTGCCAAAATCATCAGAGAAATCGAAAAAACGTCATTTTGGAGTATACTCTCATGAGGCTAGATTTCGCTAGATTTTTCAGCTTTTTCGACTTTTGGGAATTATTTTCTTTTACCTTTTTTTATTATATATGGAGACAATTCCTGTAATTATCATCATTATTATCATGATTATCATCAATATTATCATTATCATCATCATTATCATCATTATTGCAATTATTATCATCATTATTGCAATTATTATCATCATCATTGCAATTATTATCATTATTATTGCAATTATTGCAGTTATAATATATAATTTTGAAACTATACTAATAACAACAACAATAAAAATAGAAATGACAATAATAATAACAATAATAACGATATTATAATAATTATCTATATCATTATTTTAATTAATATCATTATTACAGGAATTATTACTGTTATAATAATTATTTTTGCAATTATACTACTATTAATAATAATAATAATAATAATAATAACAATAACAATAATAATAATAACAATAATAATAATAATAATAATAATAATAATAATAATAATAATAATAATAATAATAATAATAATAATAATAATAATAATAATAGTAATAATGATAATAATAATAATGATAATATTGATAATTATTAATAATCATCAAATGTTATCAAAATTCTCTTTATTCTCACTTTTCTCCTCATTATTGTCATGATTAATACGATTTTGGTAATTATTATCATTATTACCCAAATAATTGCCAAAATCATCAGAGAAATCGAAAACTCGTCATTTGGGAGTATACTCTCAAAAGGCTGTATTTCGCTTGGTTTTTTCCGCTTTTTCGACTTTTGGGAATTATTTTCTTTTAACCTGTTATTATCATTATTATTATCATGATTATCATCAATTTTATCATTATCATCATCATTATGATCAATATCATCATTATTGCAATTATTATCATCATTTTTGCAAATATTATCATCATTATTGCAATTAATATCATTATTATTGCAATTATTGCAGTTATAATATATAATTTTGCAACTATACTAATAACAAAAACAATAATAATAGAAATAAGAAGAATAATAACAATAATAACGATATTATAATAATTTTCTATATCATTATTTTAATTAATATCGTTATTACAGAAATTATTACTGTTATAATAATTATTTTTGCAATTATACTACTAGTAAAAATGATAATAATGATAATAATAACAATAATAATATTAATAACGATATTATATTATAATATTATTGCAATTATTGCAGTTATAATATATAATTTTGCAAACAACAATAATAATAGAAATAACAATAATAATAACAATAATAACGATATTATAATAATTATCTATATCATTATTTTAATTAATATCGTTATTACTGTTATAATAATTATTTTTGCAATTATACTACTGGTAAATGATAATAATATTAATAACAATAATAATAATAATAATAATAATAATAATAATAATAATAATATTAATAATAATAATAATAATAATAATAATAATAATAATAATAATGATAATATTGATAATATTAATAATCATCAAATGTTATAAAATTCTCTTTATTCTCATTTTTATCCTCATTATTATCATGATTAATACGATTTTTGGTAATTATTATCATTATTCCCTAATAATTGCCAAAATCATTAGAGAAATCGAAAAAACGTCATTTTGGTGTATACTCTCAAAAGGCTATATTTCGCTAGATTTTGCCGCTTTTTCGACTTTTGGGAATTATTTTCATTCACCTTTTTTATTATATATGGAGACAAATCCTGTTATTATCATCATTATTATCATGATTATCATCAATATTATCATTACCCATCATCATTATCATCATTATCATCATTTTTGCAATTATTATCATCATTATCTCTATTATTATCATCATTATTGCAATTTTTTATCATTATTATTGCAAGTATTGCAGTTATAATATATAATTTTGCAACTATACTAATAAAACAACAATAATAATGAAATAACCAATAAAAATAAAATAATAACGTTATTGTATAATTTATCTATATCATTATTTAATTAATATCGTTATTATAGTAATTATTAGGGTTATAAAAATTATTTTTACAATTATACTACCAGTAAAAATGATAATAATGATAATAATGGGCAAAAATTTAATATTAATAACGATATAATAATAAAAAATAATAAATGGTAATAATAATGAAAAATTTAATAATAATAATAATATAATAAAAAATAATAATAATAATAGTAATAATAATAATAATAATAATAATGGTAATATTGATAATATTAATAATCATCAAATGTTATCAAAATTCTCTTTATTCTCACTTTTATCCTCATTATTGTCATGATAAATACGATTTTGGTAATTATTATCATTATTACCCTAATAATTGCCAAAATCATCAGAGAAATCGAAAAAACGTTATTTTGGATTATTCTCTCAAAAGGCTATATTCCGCTAGATTTTGCCGCTTTTTCGACTTTAGGGAATTATTTTCTTTTACCTTTTTTTATTATATATGGAGACAATTCCTGTTATTATCATCATTATTATCATGATTATCATCAATTTTAAATCTTTATCATCATCATTATCATCATTAAAATCATTATTGCAATTATTATCATCATTATTGCAATTATTATCATCATTATTGCAATTATTATCATCATTATTGCAATTATTATCATTATTATTGCAATTATTGCAGTTATAATATTTAATTTTGCAACTATACTAATAAAAAACAAAATAAAAATAGAAATAACAAAAATATTAATAACAATAATAACGATATTATAATAATATCTATATCATTATTTTAATTATTCGTTATTACAGTAATTATTACTGTTAATATAATTATTTTTGCAATTATACTACTAGTAAAAATAATAATGATAATAATAAAAATAATAATATTAATAACGATGACGATAAAAATAAAAATAATAATGATTATAATAATAATAATAATAATAGTAACAATCCTTATAATAAAAATAATAAAAAAACAATAATAATAAAAATTTAACAAAAATAATAATAATAATAATAATTATAATAAAAAAATAATATAATAATAATAATAATTATAATAGTAATAGAATAATAATAATAATAATGATAATATTGATAATATTAATAATCATAAAATGTTATCAAAATTCTCTTTATTCTCACTTTTATCCTAATATTGTCATGATTAATACGATTTTGGTAATTATTATCATTATTACCCTAATAATTGCCAAAATCATCAGAGAAATTCGAAAAAAACGTCATTTTGGAGTATACTCTCAAAAGGCTATATTTCGCTTGATTTTGCCGCTTTTTCGACTTTTGGGAATTATTTTCTTTTACCTGTTATTATCATTATTATTATCATGATTATAATCAATATTATCATTATCATCATCATCGTCATTATCATCATTATTGCAATTATTATCATTATTGCATTTATTATCATTATTATTGCAATTATTGCAGTTATAATATATAATTTTGCAACTATACTAAAAACAACAACAATAATAATAGAAAAAAACAATAATAATATCAATAATAACGATATTATAATAATTATCTATATCATTATTTTAATTAATATCGTTATTACAGTAATTATTACTGTTATAATAATTATTTTTGCAATTATACTACGAGTAAAAATGATAATAATGATAATAATAAGAATAATTATATTAATAACGATATTATAATAATAATAATAATAATGATAATAATAATAATGATAATAATAATAATAATAAAAACCCAATAATAACAATAATAATAATAATTATTATTATAATAATAATAATAATTATAGTAATAATCATAATAATAATAATAATAGTAATAATAATAATAATAATGATAATATTGATAATATTAATAATCATCAAATGTTATAAAAATTCTCTTTATTCTCACTTTTATCCTCTTTTATTGTCGTGATTAATACGATTATGTAATTATTATCATTATTCCCTAATAAATGCCAAAATCATCAGAGAAATCGAAAAAACGTCCTTTTGGAGTATACTCTCAAAAGGCTATTTTTTCGCTAGATTTTGCCGCTTTTTCGACTTTTGGGAATTATTTTCTTTTACCTTTTTTATTATATATGGAGACAATTCCTGTTATTATCATAATTATTATCATGATTATCATTAATATTATCATTATCATTATCATTATCATCATTATCATTATTTGATATATCATTATCATTATTGCAATTATTTTCAATATTATTGCAATTATTATCATCATTATTGCAATTATTATCATTATTATTGCAATTTTATTTCAGTTATAATATATAATTTGCAACTATACTAAAAAACAACAACAATAATAATAGAAATAACAATAATAATAACAAAAATAACGATATTATTATAATTATCTATATCATTATTTTAATTAATACGTTATTAAACGTAATTATTACTGTTATAATATTTATTTTTTGCAATTATACTACTAGTAAAAATGAAAAAATGATAATAATAACAATAAAAATATTAATAACGATTCATAATAATAATAATAATAAGATAATAAAAATGATAATAAAAATAATAATAATAATAATAAATAATAATAATATAAAAAAATAATATAATAATAATAAAAATAAAAATAATAATAATAATAATAATGATAATAATAATAATAATAATAATAGTAATAATAATAATAATAATGATAATATTGATAAAATTAATAATCATCAGATGTTATAAAAATTCTCTTTATTCTCACTTTTATCCTCATTATTGTTATGATTAATACGATTTTGGTAATTATTATCATTATTACCCTAATAATTGCTAAAATCATCAGAGAAATCGAAAAAACCTCATTTTGGAGTATACTCTCAAAAGGCTATATTTAGCTAGATTTTGCCGCTTTTTCGACTTTTGGGAATTATTTTCTTTTACTTTTTTTTTGATATATGGAGACAATTCTTGTTATTATCATCATCATTATCATCATTATCATTATTATTGCAATTATTATCATCATTATTGCAATTATTATCATCATTATTGCAATTATTGCAGTTATAATATATAATTTTTCAACTATACTAATAACAACAACAATAATAATAGAAATAACATAATAATAACAATAAAAAACGATATTATAATAATTATCTATATCATTTTTTTTAATTAATATCGTTATTACAGTAATTATTACTGTTATAATAATTATTTTTGAATTATAGTACTAGTAAAAATGATAATAATAATAATAATAATTATAATAATATAAATAATAATAATAAAAAATAATAATAATAATAATAATAATAAATAATAATAATAAATAATAATAATAGTAATAATATAATAATAATAATGATAATTGATAATATTACTAATCATCAAATGTTATCAAAATTCTCTTTTCTCACTTTTATCCCTTTTTGGGTCATGTTTAAATACGATTTTGGTAATTATTATCATTATTACCCTAATATTGCAAAAATCATCAAAAGAAATCGAAAAAACGTCATTTTGGAGTATACTCTCAAAAGGCTATTTTTTCGCTAGTTTTTGGCCGCTTTTTCGACTTTTGGGAGTTATTTTCTTTTACCTTTTTTTATATATATGGAGACAATTCCTGTTTTTATAAATCTTTATTATCATGATTATCATCAAATTATCATTATCATCATCATTATCATCATTATTGCAATTATTATCATCATTATTGAAATTTATTATCATTATTATTGCAATTTTTTGCAATTATAATTTATAATTTTGCAAACCCTACTAATAACAACAACAATAATAATAGAAAAACAATAATAATAACAATAATAACGATATTATAATAATTATCTATATCATTATTTTAATTAATATCTTTATTATAGTAATTATTGCTGTTTTAATAATTATTTTTGCAATTAAACTACTAGTAAAAATGATAATAATGATAATAATAAGAATAATAATATTAATAACGATATTATAATAATAATAATAATAATAATAATAATAATAACAATAATAATAAAATAATAATATAATAATAATAATAATAATAATAATAAAATTAATGATAATAATAATAATATAATAAAAATAATAATAAATAATAATAAATAATAATATAATAATAATAATAAAATAATAGTAATGATAATATTGATAATTTTAAATAATCATCATATGTTACCAAAATTCTCTTTATTCTCACTTTTATCCTCATTTGTCATGATTAATACGATTTTGGTAATTATTATCATTATTACCCTAATAATTGCCAAAATCATCAGAAAATCGAAAAAACGTCATTTTGGAGTATAGTCTCA
>NW_023657868.1:0-22500 GCF_015228065.2 Penaeus monodon
GGGTTTTCGCGGAAGAATTAGCAGGAGGTGAGCCCCGGATTGGCGAGTGAGTGTGGCGGCACAGAGTGCGAGTATACATCATCAGCGACTTCGTCAGGTGGGTAGCACAGGCGTGAGTGGTCAGCACGAAGTAGTAGGACAGACATGGTGCGGGTAGGCGTGATCGAAGAGGACTTGAAGCGATGGCTGGGCGTTAAGAGGCGGGGAGGCACAGGCGTCGCGAGAGCGAGGTGGTAGCCCAATATGCGTCGGCGTTATGAGGTTCTTGAACACCGCTGCCATCAGATGTAAGCGACACGTGAGTTGGGGACACCACTTCGCCAGATGTAAGCGAGTGGCCACCGCAAGCCACCAGAATATGAGTGACACGAGCCTCTGCCTTACGGACGTGTCCTTTTATGCGGCGGTTCCCTTCGAGGACGGATGTTTGTTCCTGTGCGAAAAGAGAAAGCCGGGCTGCATCTGCGTCCTGCATAAGGAGAAGGGCTGCGTGCTTGGACGGAGGTGTGAAGTGTACATCCGGTCTTGCTACGTAGTGTTGACATCCCCCATCTTTTCAACAGCCTGTTCTTCCTCAGACGCATGAATAACTACCCTCCATTTGATGGTTAATAGTTAAAACATATAAATGTGCTAGACATCAGTAGTCATATAACACTATGACAAAGTGTTGTCGCGAAAAGGGTAAACAAGAGTAGGACAAGTGGACAGAAGATGGGAATGAAGAAAAGAAGGAAAGAAAAGGAGGAAAGACAAGACCATGCAGAATTAATTGAGGCAAGGTCTGAGGTCCTCAGTCTCCGTACCTAAGGCCCCCCCCCCCTCGACGACAACAACGAGCACGGAAATGGGGGGGGGGGGGTCTCCATTTGATCTAATCACTCTTTGTCCTTAACCTTTTCCCCTTCTTAAAATCCCTAGCTTACCCTATCCTCTATCTACTCTTTTCACTACCATATTATCTTATATTGCCATATGCCATTATTCTAAAAAAAAACTCCTTTAAACCCCTCCCACCACAATGCTTTACCATAATGCTAAATAACCTTTGATGTCTAGGACGTTTATTTATTTCAAACAATAATAATCTAAACGTTAAGTGAGGGAGGCGGGAGTAAATTACCTGGACCGTCACACCTCAGGGAAACCTGATGGCGATTGTTTCAACGTTAAGTGTTGAAGCCACGAGCCGGTCCATCAGGGGATAAAACTACAAACGTGTGTTCTTGCGTGCGTGCGTGCGTGTGTGTGTGTGTGTGTGTGTGTGTGTGTGTGTATGTGTGTGTGTGTGTGTGTGTGTGTGTGCGTGCGTGCGTGTGCGCGCGCGTTTACAGGTGCAGGTGCATGCGAGCGACCGTGGTGCTTGCAAGTGTATTTTTTTGTTTGCTTTGTTGTTATTTTTTATATGTACAAATAGACACGCGCTATGTATATATATATAATATATATATATATATATAATATATAATATTGATATTGATATTGATATGTATACCACACACACACACACACACACACACACACACACACATATATACGTGTGTGTGTGTATGTGTATGTACCTATTTTTTTACATAGTTACCTTTCATTCACTTGGCATATATATGATTTTTGATGAACTTTGCCTTTGTTAAGACCCAGCTTCTTTTAGGTTACTCATCTGATCTGTCACCGAACGTTTACCGTAGAGGCATTTCAGTTCAGTGAGATTTGCGAAGTCTAGCTTCGCCCGGGCCTTGTATATATATGTGGTCCGGCGCCGTAGAGACTTTCAGGTGCTCTCATAAGATTGGTCGTTGTCGTCCCAACTATATAAGCGGCATATATGACCTCATCACCGGCGGACTCTGGCAGGGTGTATGACATCTTGGGGCCGAATTCACTAACATGCGATCGTGACGCACTTACCATCGTAAGTGAGTTGATAAATGCTGCCCTGGAATTAGTGCAGCATGATAGTATCTGGCGTATCACATGGCCACAACAGCGTTCCTCTGGGCTAGTCCTGACTATGACTTGCCAAGAATATTGGCTGCCATGTCTCTTCCAATGAGCACCCCCCCCATTCCCTTGCTCGTTATTGTCGTGGGGGGCTTAGGAGGCGGAGACTGGGACCCAGTGATGGGGAACTCCCCAACCTTGGGACTCAGCCCTCGACTCAACTAATTTTGCATGGTCTTTTTTTTTCCTTCCCACTTTTCGTTTCTGTCCCTTCACCAAAACCTTCTGCTATCCACCTCCTAAGGTGTGAAAAGCCGTGCTGAAAGGATGAAAGGTTGATTTTGTGCCAGTCCTGAACGGCCTGGGGGAGCCATGGGCACGGTATTCCCTTGATTTAGTTACCAAAGCCCCTTACCCCTCAAGGGGACCCTGAGGGTGAACTGTTCTTTTTCCCCAACATAATCCAGGTTACAGGGCCCAGTAATGAAAACATATCCCCACTATTAGGGCCAATGAGGCTTGCCCTTTATAAAATACCCCCAACGATGTAAACCCACCCGATTCCCTGACCCAGGCTCTCCTTTGACACGCTCCGAACACGCAATAACTACCCCCTCATCAATGCCTACTAGTACTGTAGCCAACAATAAACCCCTTAAGGAACTTTTCCACTCTCCCAGCATGCTCAACTTAAAACACCTCTTCCCCTACAACCTCCAACATCAACCCCCCCATCCTCCCTTATTAATACCTTACAGCCTTTTTGCCCACCTCTCCATAACATACCCCCCTCACACTACTCCATCTTCGTCACGCCCCCGCCCTTCTACTACCCCTATCTCTACAACAATCTTGAATACTCTCTGTAGCGCAGCCAAAGGGGACCGATTTTTCGTGATCCCTCCCACAGCTCCACTGACAACACCCTTCTTTTCCCAAACAATGTCCCCAAAAAAACAATTAGGTAAAGTCACTTTCCGTAGCCGACCCGACCGCTCCCGTCTTGTCACAGTAACATCCGAAAACCAAGCTATAGCATTAACAAAACAAAATGACCTATATGGTAAACCCCATCCTAGCAGAACCCCATCCAACCCTCAAAACCTGCACCGGAACAGTTTCAATCACCCCAGCAAATTGCCCAATCTATGAAAAAGTTTGGGTCAGACTGTGGAGAAGCCTACTTGCCTGTCTCACAGACTATGATGCAACATCAGTACATTGCTACTCCATTCCCCCAAGGTCTCGAAAGAAACCCACTAACAAGCCATTACCTTCCGTAGACATGACCTTCCCTTTAACGTCTACATAGAAGGAGAATCCCTCCCTGTTCGTCCATATCAACTCCTCCACGTCAGTGCCAAATTGTTGGCGTCTAGGACACCCAGCAAACATTCCCCTTTCCACAGCCAGATGCCCACTATGTGCCCAACCGGGCCCCATACCCGATCTAACTGCTCTGCACAATCACGCACATGTGCCAACTGTGGCGGCCCCATAATGTATTTTTATGGGGGCTGGCCCCACCTACAAATTTGAGTTTGAGGTAGCATCTCTCAGATTCAAAACTTGGACTCACACTACGTGAAGCCAGACAGGAAGCACGTCGAAGGGGTTTCTCTCTTACTCCTTACTCCAGTAATACTGTTCATTCTACCAATTCTCTACCCCCCCCCCTACATCTAACTCCCCCTCTTCTACCCCCTACCTTCCCCAGTCAAACTATTTTCCAAATCCTAAACCCAGACACTCCAATCTCTACTACAGATATTTCAATCACCACTACAACCCCAACCCCTTCCCTCTCCCTCCTCGCACTACCTGTAAAAAGACAGAACAAACGTTCCCCCCCCTCTTCCCCTACCACACAATCACCTCCACCTTTCTTTTCTCCTACGCTTGAAACACCAAACCTCTCTTCCCCCCTCACAAGAATCCTTTATCCCCCAAAACTCCCCAACCAACTCCTCAGAAGAAACTATTGAAAATATTAAGATTACTTAACGAAAACCGACACTCAAACCCCCAAATCTTACAACTGCTCCTTCCACACTCCAAATAACTGCTGATATCCATCCTCCTCCTAACGATTACCCTCTACACCCATCCTCCTAACCCCTCCCAACATAGCCCCTCCCCCCGACCCAACACAGCCCACATTAACCCTCCCACCATCCCCTCTATCCCTTCCACTCCCCTGGATACACACGTGAAACCCTTATGTCACAAGTATCCCTTTCACAGACCCTCCATCTCCTAATACCCTCCTAATAGAACAAAACCACTCCCACACCTCTCCCATCTCTGACCTCTCAGTTTTTTATCCCACCCTCTACTGCTTCCCCCCTTTAAAAACTCCAACACGTACTACAATCTAAATCAGTAAAGAATAACTATCCTTCATTGGAATATTCGCGGTTTCCGCTCCCACAGACTGACCTTCGTCATATCCTTTTCCCCTTATAACCATCTATTGTATGTCTTCAAGAGACCTTTCTTACACATCCCCAATACCAATCCCCCTATCATTTTGTCTCTTCCCCACATTCCCTTTATGTCTCGTCCAGACTTACCTCTGCTTTCCCCCACCTATCCTCCATTCACCACTCCCAACCTATCAGACATCCTTACAGAATCCCCACTTTCTGCTTCAACAACCTATTCTCTTTCCTCAAAAGCCTACATATCGTTCATCTAATCTAACTCCTACCACCCCGACCCTAACCCTTTCACTCACCAATTCCTTTGCCCAGCTTAGACAACTAACATAACTCAACCACCCTTCCCCAACATTAAAATATAGTGCTACATGACCTAGATGTCTAGCACATTTTTCTGCTTTTACCCCTTAACCATCCAATGAGAACGACCTAGGTTCATCCCTCCCTCTACTCATATCCGTTGGCTCTTGCTGCCTGGGCGGTGTGCTTTTCGGCCTGCTGTTGCTACTTTTACACCATAAGAGTTCACAACTAGCTCTTGTGACAAATTCTGTCAAGGTTTGCTCCCTGGAAGCTTGCCAGCTAATCAACAAGCTTTTTTCCTGGAGTGTCATAGTAGTTGAGTAGCCTCAAAAATGACTAACAGCGTGTATATATGTGCCCGTTTTTCATGGACTGGTTTTTAAACTTCCTTCCCTCGACAATCATTTTTTCATGGGCTAATGATCTTCCTGATCTCCCCCCGGGCCATTTTTAATTATCCCGAGTGCCACATTTGGCCCATGGACCATGAGTTTGCATACGTAGCCTGACCATGCCAGGACCAAGTTACCTGCACTGTTCCATTAAAGGAACCGTCTGTTGTTCTGGAGGCCAAAACTGCCTATCTCATCTGTGTTTTATGTATTTCTGATACCTGTGAGCCCCTCCTAGATCGTGGATTTTTCGGATTATGTTTTAATGTTATGCTATCATATTATACTTTAGTTTCTATAATGTATACACTAATTGTGTACATTTTTTATATGAAATAAGGCCGTAATATATGGAATACAGGAGAAGAGTGAATTTTGAACTTTTCTAAGCGTTGAAAGTGGATGTTCTTTCCAGATTCTGAAAGCTTTATCTTTCCTGTGCCTCCCTAATGTGTTAATGATAAGTTTGGAGGAGTATTATCCCATCAAAACCACCCCCAAATTCGGGCTATGTTATTTAAATGGCTGTAGTTCTGTTATCATATACTAGATATAATTACAGGTCTGTAAAGTGTGTAAAGGAATTTCCTACATTTCCTTCCCCCCAAAAGTAGATGTCTCCTGCAAAATGTGTAACTTTCTGCACTCATTAGTTGCTAAATCCCCTTCCTAGCACTGGGAAGCAGCTTTGCGCCATCAAAGTTAACCCGCAAAATCGTTATTTTTGGAGTTATACTTGTGGAACGGCAATTATATTGCACTGCAGTTAGCATGTTTCCATTAAGTTTATACTTTCTCATTTTTTAGTTGCCAACTAATATATAGTATTCGATAGCACTGAAAAATTGATCCTTAGTTTCAGTACACGAGGTAGAAAACGTCGAAAGCACATTTTTTATGATGAAGAATAAGAATAATAAGAAGAAGAGGAAGAAGAAGAAGAAGATGATGAAGAAGAAGAAGAAGAAGAAGAAGAAGAAGAAGAAGAAGAAGAAGAAGAAGAAGAAGAAGAAGAAGAAGAAGAAGAGAAGAAGAAGAAGAAGAAGAAGAAGAAAACAGGCCATCAACCAGCTTCTGTAAGGAAACAGGGATGTGATGCCTTGGGTGTTGTTCCATTGACGAGTGACATGATTTCCCTCCGCCAGGGGGGGGGGATCATGCTCAAGCATCAAGGCAGGGCAGCTCATTTTGAGGGTAATGATAAATGGAACTGTCATGTTACCACTCGTTACACCCAGGGGCGGCATTTTGGTGGGTGGGGGGTGGGTAATTGCCCCCCAAGACTGTGATTGCTCTCCTCATGGTGTGGTTTGCCTCCCTCCCTCCCTCCCCAAGGGCCACACTCCCACGATAAATATAACTATATATTTATATATTTATATATCTATATCTATTTATTTATATTTTTTTTTATTTATTTTTATCTATTTTTATTTATTTATTTATTTGTTATTATTATTATTTTTTGCCAAAATTGCACCTTCATAGCTCAGGTCGTAGCTTAAAAAAAAGAAACGCTGCTAGCCTAACCCATAATCCTACAACCAATATTCCATACAATTAGAAAATACACGCATTATGGACAACCCCCCCCCCACCCAAATACAAAAATACGAAACACACTAGGAACGTCCCAGCCAATCAGAACGGGAGGAAGGGCCCGTTCTCCTTTGTGATTGGTCGCGGGGCCGGGAGCGGAGAGGGGAGACCGAAGGCACTGACGCAACCCGGCCAGAGCGCGATCGCCCCGGACGACACCACCTGCTTCTTCCCGTTTCCACCGAGCTTTGCGAAAATCATGGACTTCTACAAAAATCTGACCGGTGGGTCTCTGTGTAGAAAGGGGAGGGCGGTTGAGTTTGAGAGGTAGCAGGGAAGGTGTTTGTTAGTTGAGTATAATTACTTATGGGAGATGAATCCGAGGATGCCCCTTTTAGGTAACTTGGCATCAAGCATCTTGCATGACGGGTTTTCTCACGATGACGCAGGAATACATGGGTTGAAAATGCAACGTCATACCCTGCATGATCACTAAGGGGTGTATAAATTGATTTTTGGTGTGAAATAGACGTTTAGGAGCCGGCGATCGATAGATTGAGAGCCGGGTATGAGGAGGAAAACGTGTTGTTATTGTTTTTACCTTCGATAAGCTATTTTGTTAATTAATCAAAGTTTTGCCATATTCATTAGAATTGTATTTTATTAATGTAATGTTTGACACATGTGCAAGTTTGTACAGTGTTTCATGTCTTATGCTGATGACCCTTCCTTGTTTTACTTCATTCCTGACCCACAAAGTAGATCAGATGCAGCCACTCAGTTGAATGTTGATTTAGAGCTGGTCTCTTCTTGCTGCAACCATTGGGGAATGAAATTAAATCCAGCTAAAACCAAGAGCATACTTTTTAGCCATTCAAGAATCTGCAATCCACCACTTCTGATACTATCATTGACGGCCAAGTCGATCAGTTCAGTAAAAACATTAAAATTGCTTGATGTAATTTTAGATTCTAAATTGACTTTTGAGGGTCACATCAGAGCAAGCTTCTTTCATATTTCCCAAAAGGCTAGATTGAGGAACTGGAGATCTATTTTCAATGAAGATGAGATAGTTTTAAAAGATTTTTTTTCCCTTTTTTTGCTCTTCTTTCAGTATTAATGTCCAGTTTGGATGTCCGTTTCTCAGATGTATTTAAAGCTTCTGGACCCTTCTTATTACTTAATAAAATTTCCGTTACCTAACCTTAGTATGCGACTTGAACATCGTGGAATGTTTGTGGCCCTGACTTTATTTTTTAAGATTGTTAACAATAATGACCATTTTCTTCATAGTGCACAGCATGCTCAATATTTACCTGTTTCCAAATGCGTCAGAGTTTGCGAGCGAAGGCGACAATCTTTTCCTCAACCAACCAATTTTCCCGGACATTTATCTCCTATGGCTAAAGTGTGGAATTTACTTCCTAATGATATTATTTCAGATGTTGCTGTTAATAAATTTAAAACTAGAATTAACAAATTCCTATTCTTATGCATTAAAAAAAAATCTTTTATCCTTCCTTTTCCCCATTTTTCACATTCATGTTTGCTCATCAGGGGGACTTTGCTTGAGTCTATATCAGTCTTTGATTTTCCCCTACAGCTCTTTTGTGGATTCTCATAATAGTAGTAATAATGATAACGATAATGATAATGATAATGATAATAATAATGTGGTTACAGAAAAATTTTCCAAAAGAAAATATTTATTATGCTATTGTACGTAGAAGTGTTCTAGAAGTGTATTTGGTGTCACTTAAAATTGATCTGAATGTATTACTTCAGTATCTAAGTACTTTCTATTTTGAATTTATAATTGGTAGTATTTTTTTTATATATTTTCTTTTTATGGTTTTCCTCTGATGTTTTTGTGTGTAATGTGACCAAAATAAGCAGTTGTCTTATTCTTGATATATAATTTGAAGATTATAACTAATATCAATGAGGACCACTCTATACCAGAGTCAGACAAGTTATGGGCTGCTGTGGTGGGGGAATAGGTTACAAAAGTAGCCATTTACTAGTATTTGCTACATAACTTAGTGTGGCTCTGTATATGTAGTGGTGAAGGTGGTCTCAAATACTGGATGTCACCTGTTTTTTCTTCCAAATCCTCTGGAAGTGTGGAGTTTTATGGCTCTGACTGCATTAGTTCTCCAGCAAAATCCTTTCAGAGTTGCCCTAACTCCTTATTTCCTGTCCATACTCAGACTGGAAAAACTTTGTCCCTGTGCACTTGATTTTATCTCGTATGAATAGTGATGATAACACTGGCTCAGCGGCAGGTGTGCTTTGATTAGTAAAAGAGGAGGAAATTTTAATCTTATTTTTTCAGAGAAGAAAATGACAAGCTATCTAAAAGATAAGGTGAAAAGCCAGATACTGATGAGTACTTAAAATTGTCTGTTGTCTGTGATAGAGGTGCATTTCAGATATTAAGGCATATGACTGTAGACTCCATTAACATTATATCCAGTAAGCAAAAGAGCTCTTTTTGGAAAATATATTTCTACTTATTAGTCAGAGCTCCTACCTCTTTCCTAGGAACCTGTAAACTTGTTGAAAGTAAAAAGGTAAATACTGAATTTTAAATAATTTAGATAGCTAAAATTTGAAGAAATGTAAAGTATTTACTGGCATATGATATCTTATTTTTTTTATTTACTGTAGTCATGTTATGGCCCCTCATATCTATACATGAATTAATTGTTGTCCAACAGTTTCAGACTGGGCCTCCCTTATTCCCTTTGGTATTGCGTGTGCTGCAGTTGGCTTTGGGGTGAAGACCGTCGTGGATAAAAAGGTTAGTATATATATATATTTTTTCCTTTTTCTTAATTTTTTTTTCTTTCTTCCTTTTCTTTGTTTTTTTATCTTTTCTTCTTTGTTTTTCTTTTCTTTTGTTTTTATCATCTTTTCTTCTTTGTATTTATTTTTCTTCTTTGTTTTTCTCTCTTCTTCTTTGTTTTTATCTTTTCTTCTTTGTTTTTTATCATCTTTTCCCCCCTTTTTCCTCTTTTCTCATCTTTTTCTTTTCTTTTCCTTTTTCTTATTTTCTTATTTTCTTTTCTTATTTTCATGTTCTTTTCTTTTTATTCTCATCTATCTTTTACTATCTTTTCCACTTTTCCTCAATTCTTCTTTGCTACTTTTGTATTTTTATTCTTTTTCTCTCTTTTTTTTGAATTTCTTTTCCTCATCTATTTTTCTATATTTTTATTCTTTGCAACTTAAGCATATTTAGGGATTTCACTGTTCAGTATTTAGATAATTAAATCCTCAGGTATTTTCAAATCATCATGATTTATAGATATTCCTTTTTGTAGAAGAGTGGAAATAAATAGCAAGAAGGGAGGATTATCATGGAAAGCTGAATGGATACTGAAACAAGTTTAACTCTAGTCTTCAGTGGGTCACTTTGGAGAAATTGTTATGGTGCAGCTACTTGTGATGTACAGCATTTTCCGATGATAAGGTAGAGAGAGGAAAATTGAAATTTTGATAAGAAGTTCAGAGAGTAACAGGATTAAATAATGTGTTTTAGGTTCAATTATGTTGTTGGTATGTTTTACAAGTATGTGTATTGCAGTATTGTGAATAGGAGGTAAGGAATTGTCATATTGGAGTATTAGCAGTATATGAAGGTAGTGAAGATTTAGAAAAGGAGAAAGTGGCTTAATCAGTGACTAAGTGTCATATCTTCCAATATTTGATAACTTTATTTAGTCAAGTATTGTTCTCAGAAATGATAAAAAATTGTTGATAGTAACAGCATGTAGCTTGCTTTCTTTTTGGTTTCTTTGCCACCACTTTCACTAGTATAAACAAACTTTTAGATTACTAATCTTTGAATATTATACATATTTCCAATTTGTATTGGGTGTTGCAATGAATATGCTCTATTACATTACCTAACTAATTTCAGATTGGTAGTCCTTGCAATCCCAGTATCAGGAAAGGAGAGTCCAAGGTTGTTGATACCGTGGACATCGAAGATCTTGGCAATAAAGCTGTCTTCTGCCGTTGCTGGCGCAGTAGCAAGGTAATGGAGAAATGCAGTCTGTTTGTCTGGGAGAGGATAGTAAGGAGAGGCTATTGGTTTTGAATAATCTTTTATCTTATTATTGTTGCTGCTGCTGATATTATCATCATCATATTCTATTATATTTATCAATTTGGTGTTTATTTAGTCATTTGTTTTATATATTAAATTATGCTTTATATGTTAGGGATACGTAAGTATTTTAAAATTGATTTTCAGATATTTGCATTCCAAGGATTTTAGGATAAGGAAAGAATATGTATTCGTGTCACATAGTGGCAAAATAGTTAGTCCATGATAAAATCATTATTAGACAAAATTTTCTATTTTGCAAGAAAGTGATTTTCTTGATAACATTTGAAAGGGTCTTTTGCAATTACCAATATTAAATAAATTCATGTACAGCAGTATAAAAGTATAAACCTCAGTAAAGAAAACTCTTCATATGAAGTAGTTTTAACAGCACAGGCTAATAAGTGTGTGTCTTAGTTTTTGCAGCTTATTTAATATGAAAGCTGCCATAAACTAGTAACTTTGGCACAAAATGTTTTACTGAAACTCATCACATCTCTTTAGTGAATTTATAACTTGAAAAGAGTTTACCATATTTATGTAATGGTAAAAGAAATCTTTTGTATACAGTTGTGGTGATTCTCTTTAACATCTGTGTTTTCTGTCAGCGATCTTTCTGCAATAGCCCTCTTTTAGGATTTGTATTTATGATCATTATAAGTCATTATGGCCCAGTCAAACCCTGTAACTCAATATAGTTGGTTTGGGCAAGTATCCAGCTGATCTCGATTTTGAACAGTGCTGCCAGTTGTTGATTAAGGATTTTGTTGATTTGTGCTGATGAAGACAGGATTACTTACTGTGACCAGCACCATGTCTTTTCAAAAGTTAGCAGCCCTGAGTAAATGCATCTACTCAGACCAATGACTAAAGATACCACAAATGAGACAAGGCCATTGGAAGTGCACCTGAAGGTGCTATCATGTGGTCAGATCACCTTAAGGCTACCATGTTGAAATTGCTGTTGGCAACAACAGTGTTTTTTTTAACCCATTCGCCCCGGAATTTTTCGCTCGTCGCTCAGCGCCGCTCACGGTAATAGTTGCCAGCCGCGTGGGCCGCCGCAACGGGATTTTTCTGGAGCGGCGCGGCGGCGCAAAGACCATCATATAATTTTTGCAGGAATCTATCCATAGATCTATTATGAAAGTTGGGTTTTATATATGGGCAATGTGTAGAAACTGTACTTTTCTCACAGTTTTTTCTAGGCATCTATTCGCCTTTGTATTGAGGAGATATACTGAATCGCTTCCAAGTTCTCTATACTATCAGATGACATCAACACTTTGATGCTAAAAGTTAGCGTTGTTTTTGCACGAGATGTAAAAGTATGGACTTAGCCGTTTTTTTGTGCTTTTTTTTCAAACTTTCAAATGAAGCAGAGCAGCAACCAAATATCATTTTGATACTCAGAAGTAGTGCATTGTCCATATAAGAGATCCACCATGTTTTTTATCATTTCATTCAACAGAAAAGGAAGAAAAGCAAAAGTGAATGTAGCTTCACTTTGATGTTCAAAAATAGCTTTGTATTGATATGTGATGTCACATTGTGTAAGTTTAGTTTTTTTTTCTTTAGTACAAGACTTGTAAGAGAGAATATACCTTCATACCTTCCATGGCTGCGATCGTTCTGCTGGAATGAGCCTTTGACTGACCTTTTATTCACATGACTAACCAATCAGATCATGCCATGTGACCTGATGCACCAATCAAAGCAATTATTAGTTTCCAGCCAGTCAGGTCAAGGTACATCATAATCATGCAATCTAGTGTGAACAAATCACATGATTACAAGTCATAAATAATTACGACAATTACATATGTCATAAATTACATACATCACATATTTATCAACCAGTCAAATAAGACTAGTAACAGAGCCAAGTATTAGGTTGAAAAAAATAATAAACTGTCAGTCTATGGTCAGTCATCAAGGCAAAAATACGTGCCAAACGTTACGGGGCCATAGATGCCATGGCAAGATTACATGCCAAACGTGTTGGCGTCCATTGAGAGCATGGCAAGAATAGATGCCAAACGGGGCGAATGGGTTAATGTAAATTCCTATTGGCTGTGAATGGCCCCCTAAATACATGACGTATTTGACTTCTGATATACTTTGCAAGATATTTTGTATAGTGTGGTGAGGTTTTTGAAACCTCATTCACTGAGATTTTTCTGGCAGATGACATAATGAACTACAAATTGCAGTTGACAGCTAGTCTTCTAAAAGTGATTCCATGATGTTCATATAGGCAGTTCTCCAATAATTGAAGGAAAGCCCTGCAGAATAAACTGTTTTTAAAGTCCTAATACTGATTTCATGGAATATTGTAGTATCACACATGGATTTGTGAAACCAGCATTGGATGGTTTCTCTTGCGTATAGACTTCCATTATTGTCAGTGCAGTTGCCAGGCAGGACCATAACCTAGAATAGCAATTATGTCAAAACAGTGAAGGTTGGGTATGCAGACACTTCTGTAAATGGTATGAAAGTTTTTTTCATTGATTACAGTGGTATTTTATTTTAGCATTACTTCGTTCTTTAATCTGTTCACTTAGGATAGCATCTATTACTTGGTCTACAGGTGGACAGTAATGCCACCACAACCAGCCTCTTGAGCACTGGTCATCTGAGGGGCCAATTTGCTATACAGGCATTGTTAATATGTTAAGAAAGTAAATCAGATATGATTATTTTATAGAAATGACCTCTGGAATATTTGCAATAAGTCTTATTAGTTGAATTTCCAGGCATTTTGTCATGTTTTGTGCTGTATGGATTATGCTACTCAGTGGCTGGAAGCTTGTGTTTGCTACCATGTGGTCTCAAATCACCCAGAAACTGAGTCTGCTACCCTCATGCTTTATAGGTTGGGGATGTCAGATATCACATATAACTGACTTCTGCATAGTCATGGGAAGCACACCCAGTGCTTGGTGCATGCATCAAGCCATGACATTCAGGTGTCACAAAACATGCATCCTGTCCCCAAAGGATTAAATAGAAAAAAACAAACAAACAGCCTATTGACAAAAGGTATATAAAGTTTATTTGTGGAATGAGTGTAGTAATTGAAAGTATCCTTTTTTAAAAGGATAGGAAAATGACCTGAAAAAGCTCATTCATCCCACCAACCTACCCACAATCATAAATATTACATGTAGAATATATTGACATCTCATTTGTGTTTTCTCAAGACTAGGAAAGATTGAAGTAGATCTTCAGTGCAGAATTAGACTATGAAGGTTTGAATTGCCACTATAAGGAATGTGAAGAAAACTTATTGGTCACTGATGTGATAGACCATAACTTTCCTTAAGAGTAAATAATATTTTAACCCTTTTGTAGAATTTTAGTAATCTTGTATGAAAGTTTTATTCTTGTCATATATATTATAATATATATATATATATATATATATATATATATATAATATATATATATATATATATTATATATATATATATTATATTATATATATATAATGTCAGTTAGACAGTAAGTCCATTGCTGGTCTTCTTAGATATTTACAAAGTATCATGGATGTACAGTTTTAATGCATTTAGCAAGTGGTTCATGTAATTAAATTTAAGTAAAAATTAATAGGTGTGCACAGAAGTATGAACCATTATTTTTAGACCTTTCACACTAATGTTTTTCTCTTATTTTCTTATTTTTGTATTTTTTTATGAAATTGTGAAATGTTAGATAGTTAACCCACTTCTAGTCATACAGTGTTGTCATTGCTATGCATTTGATGTTGTAATTTGTGCCACACAGTTGAATGGTGAGACTGAATGTATGTAGAACTTTTTTCCCAGGTCTTTGTTTATAAAAGTGTTCTTTGTTGTATAGAATAAAATCCGCTAAAGGGTGGTCTCCTGCAGCACATCTTTTGCAATGAGTGTGAGCAGATATTTTAGTTGCCTAAGCATTGTCAAGAATAAGGATGAAGGCATAGTTACTGATATTTTGGTTTCCTCTTTCATGGTCTTGCTATGCTGTATCATGTGAAATTCTGGGCCCCTTTGCCTTGAGCTGAAGTGAAAATTGCTTTTACGCTTTTATGTGGAAATGCTGTGGTATCAAGGATGGCTTTTGTGTGGAACTCTCATGGTGTAATGATAAGTCTTTATTTGCCTTTCAGTATTTTAATGGGTATCTGATATTAATCCAAGATGCTAGTTATTATTTCAGTGGTGTTAGTGCTGATGATTACTGAGGATTCTTAAGCTTTTAAGCATTTTTTTTTTCCCCCAAGGATTTAGTTTCATTGTTACACCTGAATTTTGAGTCCTGCATCGTCATATTTATTTCATTAAGTTTTGTAGAGCTGGCTATAAGGACCTAGATTTTATTTATCGGTAGAATGAAATATTACTTAAAGTGAGGTTTACTGTAGCCATTTTAATTCTCATAAAGACAAAGTTACAGTTTTCTTTGCAATAAATTTTCTAACAAATTTTGTTCTTTCAGTTCCCATATTGTGACGGCACCCACAATGGACATAATGTTGCCTGTGGGGACAATGTAGGACCCCTCATCGTTAAGAAGAAGGATTAAAGGAGCAAATAGAAGTCTATAGTGAGCACATTAGAACCATCTCCCTGGCACAGTGAGCTATAAAGACATAGCAGCCTGTAGTGATTATAATCTATTACAATACAGTATACTATAATACCCACCTATGTGTCTCAGACAAAATGTAGTGAAATGTACGTATCTGATTACGATTGCAATGATTTGAAAACTGCACGTTTTATTTTAATGTAAATTTTAAAAACATTAGTAAATGAGTTTGAATTGTGTGCCAGGTTATACCTAGTACAAAATGTGCTTGTCTTGATTTTTTTTTGTTAAGTCTTCTATTTTTTTTTTTTTTTTTCTTTTTTTTTCCACCCTCTCCCCCCCAAAAAAAAGAGGGTAAACTTTTAATTAAATTACACTTGTGTTTGAGGACTGTTTTTGTTGAATGATAAGCAAGGAATGTATTAAACAAGGCTGTGAAGACGAGATATAATATGTATAATTGTTTTGCAGGTTCTTTGTAAATACAAGGTCAAGTTTGTCAGTGCTATACCTCAGTTTAGATTTGATCAATATTTAATTCAATAATATAAATAACTAAAGCTATTGTTGTAAATGCCAAAAAGTGAACTTTGAATGAATAAACATGCATGATTTTATAAAAGACTTTAAATCTGCATATTTTCCTTTTATTGTTCATCTGAGGAAGGTAGCTATTTCTATTATATTTCTGTTGAAACATACAGGAAAGAAAAGAAAATATAAAGTTATTTTGTCAATAAATACACATGACAAATTAATGATTGCATTTCATTCCCATCCCCCATTAACTAAGTTTACCTAGATTTTACTTAATTGCTTTTTATTTGTCTGTTGTTGTCGTGGGGGCTCAGGAGATGGAGGCTGTTGAGGATCTCCCCAACCTTGGGCCTCAGCCTTTGCCTTAACCAATTATTCATGGTCTTTTCTTCTCCCTTTTCATATTCCTTCCTTTCTCCAACCCTTCTCCTGTCCACTCTAAGATGTGATATCAGTGTTGAAAAGATGAAAAGTTAGCTTTGGGTCAGCCTGAGGGGTGAACCATTTCTCTTTCCCCCACATACTTCAGGCTTACCACCCCCCCAATCCTTTGCCCGTTTGTTGTCGTGGGGGGGCTTAGGAGGCGGAGAGACTGGGACCCAATGATGGGGAACTCCCCAACCTTGGGACTCAGCCCTCGACTCAACTAATTTTGCATGGTCTTTTTTTTTTTTTCCTTCCCACTTTTCGTTTCTGTCCCTTCACCAAACCCTTCTGCTATCCACCTCCTAAGGTGTGAGAGCCGTGCTGAAAGGATGAAAGGCTGACTTTGTGCCAGTCCTGAACGGCCTGAGGGAGCCATGGGCACGGTATTCCCCTGATTTAGTTACCTAGCCCTTACCCCTCAAGGGGACCCTGAGGGGTGGACTGTTTTTATCCCCAACATAACCCAGGCTTACCATGGCCAGTAATGAAAACATATCCCCACTATTAGGGACAATGAGGCTTGCCCCTTTATCAAATAGCCCCAACGATGTAAACCCACCGATTCCCTGACCCCAGGCTCTCCTTTGACCACGGCTCCGAACACTGCAATAACTACCCCCTCATCAATGCCTACTAGTACAGTAGCCAACAATCAACCCTTAAGGAACATTTCCACTCTTCCAGCATGCTCAACTTCAACACCTCTATCCCCACAACCTCCAACATCAACCACCCCATCCTCCCTTATTAATACCTTACAGCCTTATTGCCCACCTCTCCATAACACTACCTCCCTCAACACTACTCCATCTTCGTCACGCCCCCCCTTCTACTACCCTATCTCTACAACAATCTTGAATACCCTCTTTAGCGCAGCCAAATGGGACCGATTTTTCGTGATCCCTCCCACAGCTCCCTACTCTGACAACACCCTTCTCTTCCAACAATGTCTCCAAAAACAAGTAGGTAAAGTCTTTCCGTAGTCGACCCGACCGCTCCCGTCTTGTCACAGTAACATCTGAAAACCAAGCTATAGTATTAACAAAACTAACTGACCTATATGGTAACCCCATCCTTGCAGAACCCCATCCAACCCTCAATACTTGCACCGGAACAGTTTCAATCTCCCCAGTAAATTGCCCAGTCTATGACAAAGATCGGTCAGACTGTGGAGAAGACCTACTTGCCTGTCTCACAGACTATGATGCAACATCAGTACAATGCTACTCCATTCCCCCCAGAGGTCATCGAAAGAAACCCACTAACATAGCCAAAATTACCTTCCGTAGACATGACCTTCCCTTTAACGTTTACATAGAAGGAGAATCCCTCCCTGTTCGTCCATACCAACCCCCTCCACGTCAGTGCCAAAATTGTTGGCGTCTAGGACACCCAGCCAAACATTGCCGTTCCACAGCCAGATGCCCACTATGTGCCCAACCTGGCCATACCCGATCTAACTGCTCTGCACAATCACGCACATGTGCCAACTGTGGCGGCCCCCATAATGTATTTTATAGGGGCTGTCCCACCTACAAGTTTGAGTTTGAGGTAGCAACTCTCAGATTCAAACTTGGACTCACATTACGTGAAGCCAGACAGGAAGCACGTCGACGTGGTTTCTCTCTTACTCCATACTCCAGTAATACTGCTCATTCTACCAATTCTCCTAAACCCACCCCCTACATCTAACTCCCCCTCTTCTACCTCCTACCTTCCCCAGTCAAACTCTTTTGCCATCCTAAACCCAGACACTCCAATCTCTACTACAGATACTCCAATCACCACTACAACCCCAACACCTTCCCCTCTCCCTCCTCGCACTACCCGTAACAGACAGAACAAACGTTCCACCCCCTCTTCCCCTACCACACAAACACCTCCACCTTCCTTTGCCCCTACGCTTGAGACACCAATCCTCTCTTCCCCCCGTCACAAGAAATCCTTTATCCCCCAAAACTCCCCAACCAACTCCTCAGAAGAAACTATTGAAAATATTCAAGATTACTTAATGAAAACTGACACTCAACCTCCAAATCTCACAACTCCTGCTCCTTTCACACTCCAAGTAACTGCTGATATCCATCCTCCTCCTAACGATATCCCCCCTACACCCTATCCTCCTACCCCCTCCCAACACAGCCCATCCCCCGACCCCAACCCCAAAACAAGTAGGTAAAGTCTCTTTCCGTAGCCGACCCGACCGCCCCCGTCTTGTCACAGTAACATCCGAAAACCAAGCTATAGCATTAACAAACTAACTGACTTATATGGTAACCCCATCCTTGCAGAACCCCATCCAACCCTCAATACTTTCACCGGAACAGTTTCAATCTCCCCAGCAAATGCCCAATCTATGACAAAGATTGGTCAGATTGTGGAGAAGACCTACTTGCCTGTCTCACAGACTATGATGCAACATCAGGACAATGCTACTCCATTCCCCCAGAAGTCATCGAAAGAAACCCACTAACATAGCTAAAATTACCTTCTGTAGACATGACCTTCCCTTTAACGTATACATAGGAGGAGAATCCCTCCCTGTTCGTCCATACCAACCTCCTCCACGTCAGTGCCAAAATTGTTGGCGTCTAGGACACTCAGCCAAACATTGCCGTTCCACAGCCAGATGCCCACTATGTGCCCAACCTGCCATACCCAATCTAACTGCTCTGCAAATCACGCACATGTGCCAACTGTGGCGGCCCCCATAATGCATTTTATAGGGGCTGTCCACACTACAAATTTGAGTCTGAGGTAGCAACTCTCAGATTCAAACTTGGACTCACACTACGTGAAGCCAGACAGGAAGCATGTCGACGTGGTTTCTCTCTTACTCCTTACTCCAGTTAATTCTGCTCATTCTATCAATTCTCCTAAACCCACCCCCCCTACATCTAACTCCCCCTCTTCTACTACAGATACTCCAATCACCACTACAACCCCACACCTTCCCCTATCCCTCCTCGCACTACCCGTAACAGACAGAACAAACGTTCCACCCCTCTTCCCCTACCACACAATCACTTCCACCTTCCTTTGCCCCTACGCCTGAGACACCAATCTTCTCTTCCCCCCCCTCACAAGAAATCCTTTATCCCCCAAAACTCCCCAACCAACTCCTCAGAAGAAACTATTGAAAATATTCAAGATTACTTAATGAAAACTGACACTCAACTCCAAATCTTACAACTCCTGCTCCTTCCACACTCCAAGTAACTGCTGATATCCATCCTCCTCCTAACGATATCCCCCCTACACCCTATCCTCCTAACCCCTCCCAACACAGCCCATCCCCCCCGAACCCACATTAACCCTCCCACCATCCCCTCTATCCCTTCCACTCCCTCCTGGATACACATGTGAATCCCCTATGTCACAAGTATCCCCTTCCACAGACCCTCCATCTCCTAATACCCCTCCTAATAGAACACCAACTCCCAAACCTCTCCCATCTCTGACCTCTCAGTCCTTATCCCACCCTCTAGCTGCTTCCCCTCAAAATCTCCAACACGTACTACAATCTATATCAGTAAAGTATAACTATCCTTCATTGGAATATTCGCGGTTTCTGCTCCCACAGACCTGACCATCGTCATATCCTTTCCTCTTATAACCCATCTATTGTATGCCTTCAAGAGACCTTTCTTACACATCCTCCAATACCAATCCCCAATTATCATTTTGTCCCTTCCCCACATTCCCTTTATGTCTCGTCCAGACTTACCTCTGCTTTCCCCCACCTATCCTCCCTTCACCGACCTCCCAACCTATCAGACATCCTTACAGAATCCCACACTTTCTGTTTCAACAACCTATTCTCTTTCCTCAAACGCATACATATCGTTCATCTAATCTAACTCCTTACCACACCCGACCCTAACCCTTTCACTCACCAATTCCTTTGCCCAGACAACTAATCACTAACTCAACCACCCTTCCCTAACATTAACTATAGTGCTACATGACCATTAACCATCTTCTACAGCATTATTGTCCACCACTCCACAGTGCTAACTCTCTCAACACTACTCCCTCTTCCACACGTCCCTGTCCTTCTACTACCCCCATCTATACAAACATCTTAAATATTCTATTTAGCCCAGCCAAATGGGATTGATTTTTCGTTCTCTTCCACAACTCTCCACTCTCCTCTTCCAGCAATGATTCCTAAAACAATTAGCCATAGTTTCCTTCTGCAGCTGCCTCATTCATTCCCACCTCGTCATAGTTATATTCAAAACCCAAGCTAAATCATTATCAGCCCTGACAGACATCATTGGCAAACACATTCCTGCCCAACCACAACCCTCAATACTTGTACTGGAACTGTCTGGCAAAAATTGGTCAGAATGTCGTGAAGACTTACTTGTCTGGCTCATGGACTATGATGCAGTATCAGTACAACTCAGCACCATTCCCCATAAAGGCTGTCGTAAGACCCCCACCAATATTGCCAAGATTACATTACGTAGACATAACCTCCCCTATAATGTTTACATTGGCAGAGAATCCCTCCCTGTCCGACTATATCAACCACCTATGTTAATATTTGAATTGTTGCCGTCTAGGCCACCTTCCTCGGCCTGATGCCCTCTATGTGCCCAACATGGTCATAATCAATCAGATTCAGCAGTCATGCACGAGTGCCAATTTTAGTGGATCCCATAATGTATTTTATAGGGGCTATCCTACCTACAAGTTTGAGTCTGAAGTGGCAATTCTCAGATTCAAACTTGGTGGCACTTTATGTGAAGCCAGACAGGAAGCACATCGATGAGGTTTGTCTTTCATTCCCTACTCCAATAATTCCTTCTCTCTGCTCTGCCCCTTTCTTCCCAAGATGTTTCTACACCCTCCCCCAGCATCTCTTCCTCTTCTAACTTCTACCCCCTTCCTCTCCCAGTCAATTCTTTTGCCATTCTCAATCCAGTTCACCCCCGATTCCACCACTAATCCAGACACTCCAATCACTACTTTCCCGCTACCTACCCCTCTTCTCTCCCAATCCTTGCTTCTTCTTGTGAGTGTGTGTGTGTGTGGGGGGGGGCTTAGGAGACAGGGACTGAGGGCCAATGTAGAGGATCACCCCTGCCTTGGTCCTCGGCTCTTGCCTAAAACTAATTTTCCCTTTTCGGTTTTTCTTCATCCCCTTCTGTTCATTTATCCTAATCTTTAAACTTACTTTTGCCATTTTCACCACAATACTTTATCATAATACTCCCTACTCCCTAAACTACTTCCCCATCTAACAACCTTTACCTTATGCCATACCTCATCGGCTCCCCCTCTCTACCCTTTTCACTATCATACTACCCTTTAGTACTGTTCAGCCTGTAACTTTACCCTGATCATTAGCCCTTTTTGCTACTCTACTTTACCGTAGTACCATATGACCTTTGATATCATATAGCACTTCCTTACGCGAGGGCTTTGCCCCCTACCTCATCCACCATCACTATATTCTGAATATGCTACTAATGATCTTAGATGTTGACACGGCAGAAAATTTTCAGTAAATAAAAAAATACCCCTCTTCCTCCTCGTGCACTACCATATTATCTACCCCATCTTCTCCCTTCACCCCCAAAACCCTCTGTCCCCTCTTCACTCTCTCATAAGAAAAACCTTTTTTAGACCTCCCTAACCAGCTCCACTGCAGAAACTCTTGAAGATATTCAGAACTATCTAATGATCCAAGATAACATGCCTACACTTCATCCATCATCCAATCTCTCTACTCCCATTCTTTCTACATCTCCCCCAGCATCTCTTCCTCTTCTGATTGTACCCCCTCCCTCTCCCAGTCAATTTTTTTTGCCATTCTCAATCCAATTCACCCCCAATTCCAAATAACTGCCCTTCCTTCCCCATTATCCCTTCTGCTTCCAACTCGATACACATGTGACCCTTTGTCACAACAGCCTGCTTCCCTGGATTATCTTCCTTCTGACATTTTTTCTGAAACTCTGATCGAATTGCCCTTAAACCCTTTCTTCATTGCAAATCCCTACCTTGCCTTACGGACATCCTTGCGAAATCCCACACATTTTTCTTGACTACTTTGATCTAATATTGTTAATCCCTAACTTCCTGAACTGCTATACACTTCTGACGTGTAGCACATTTAATCATCAATGAACCCCTCTCTTTATCCTTTTCACTGTTACTCTTTTCTATAGTGCCACATGAGGTATGATGTCTGGCACATTTATTTTGCTTTGTAAGC
>NW_023657869.1:0-26094 GCF_015228065.2 Penaeus monodon
TAATCTCTTTAAAAAAAAATACAATGGGGTTCTTTCATTTCCCCTAATCCTTTTTACTAACCAAGTCCTTTAGATTTTTCTATTTTTTGTTTCCATTCCATCTGAATTGCATTACACATATAATTCCCCCTTTTTTTTTATTTTTACGAAATGATTGTGGGTTTAATGATTATAATAGAAGGATGGATAAAAGATGAATGGGACAATAATGCTAACGAACAGCAATAATGACGAATAATTAAAAAAATAACGGATAATGGTAATTAAAAGTAATTGAATAATTTATCTTGATTTTTACTCCTTCCAAAGCTCATGTATTGCTTGACGAAAAAAAACCGGCAAAAATACAAAACCTCTTGTATTGGTTGAAGATATTCGTTTCTCATTCATACCTTTTTTTTTTCTACATCATGTTTTTTGCGCTTTTCTTTCGACTGATTGAAACAGAAATCCTTGGTTTTTACCTCAGTCATTATAAAAAAAAACGTTGGGCTCTTTTCTGATGAATTCCCCGGTGGGAAATTTGGAAACAATTTTTCAGCGGTTATTCCTTTTTTTTGGGCAAAGATCATTGCAATAAATAAAGTGAATGTGAGAATAATTTCATATATAGGCGATTTTAAGAACAAAAGGATTCAAAAAATAACCAGAAAAAATTGGGATAACTGCTTGGTTTTTTTTGTATTTCACTGCCAAATTTTTTTTTTTTTTTTTTTTTTTTTTTTTTTTTTTTTTGAATATTGATGTTGGAAATGTTCCTGACTCTTTTGAAGTAAGTTGGATTTCTAGAAAGCTTTAGGTCCTGGGATCTGTTACTGTCTTTGACTCTGTTTTCCGTATACCATCTTTTTGACATGTTAATTAAAGTTTTTTCCTGTATTTATTTGAAAACACCTGTTTTTTTATTTACCTATTTTTGCGTTTTTTTTATTAATTCTAGTACTCCTTCCTTTGCAAAAAAGATATTTTTGTACATTTTTTTGGCATTCGATTTTTTTTGGCTTGTATCCAATTTCGTTTTTTGAATAATAATGATGCTGGAAGGGATTTGTCGAGAATTTTTTTTTTTTTGTTTATTTTTTGGGATATTATATGTTATCAAAAAGTGTAACTAAATTGATCGTACGTCTGTCCCATATGTAGTCCCAGATTTTAAACTGAACTGATTTGGTTTTAGAGATAGATATGATAGATAAGATTATGGGAATAGAAGAGAGAGAGAGAAGAGGAAAGAAGAGAGAGAGAGAGAGAGGAGAGAGAGAGAGAGAGAGAGAGAGGAGAGAGGAGAGGAGAGAGAGAGAGAGAAATAAAGGAGAGAGAGAAAAGAGATAGATAGAGAGAGAGGGGAGAGAATGACAGACAGATAGATAGACAGATAAATAATAGACTGCTGGATGTTTTCCAACGTAAAGGTCCTTCACGTAGACAACAGCGAAATCAGCTCACTTGTCAAACTTTTTTTTCCATGTGGTAAGAAGTGAACTGATTTTACCTGCTCTAACGAGAATACCTTTACCTTTGACAACATTTAAGGACACAAACATGCATTTACATAATCTTTATAGAACGAGGGTGGTTTCAAAAGAAAAATATTAAAAAAAATACTTATTGTAATTCTTTCTTCATTTCTCCCTCCTCTTCTGATCATCATCATCATCATCATTATGATCATCATTCATCATCATCATCATCCATCAATCATCATCATCATCATCATCATTATTATTATTATATTATTATTATTATTATTTTAATTTAATTATTACCATTATTATTATTATTATCATTAATCACTGTTATTATCATTATTATTATTGGTTGTTTATTATTATTTGATATAAATTCATTTTATTATTATAATTATTTGTTATCATGTTTATTTGATTATTGTCCATTATCATTATCGTTTATTTTCACCACTATTTATTAATCATTTATAATTGTTATTGTATCACTATTATCAATATTATAATTATCATTAAATATCATTATTATTATGATTGCTATTATTTACTAACTATTATTTTTTTATTATTATTATCATTATTATTTTATTAAGCATTATTCAGTATTAATTTTTTTTAATATTAATATTATTACTATTAATTATCATTATTAGCATTATTATCATCATTTTTATCATCATTATTATTTATTTGTTACTATCATCATTAATATTATTATTTATTATATTATCTTTTTATTACTATTATTTCCTATTATTTTATCAAATATTATCACGAGCATTATTAGCATCATTATCATTATTTGTATCATTACTAATTGTGTATCATCATTAACAATACTACTATCACTTTCCACTATAATACAAGACGCAAGTAACAACTCAGGGTCTTTGAGGAACTGAGAGGCTGCTTAAGAAAGGGCCGTTTTTATCCCCGTCCTACAACTTCGACTCAAGAGAGAACGAGGCCCAACTACATTTCGGATAGTTAAGGAAACATCAGTGTGCAGCAGCTTCTTCGACCAATATAAAGTGTTTAATAACGCGGGCCGTGGCATTTAATTACCATGGGAAACCGCCTAGAGAATCTGAAGTAAGTTAGTGAAGTAGTGGCTTTTTCCTGGGAAAAAAATCCGACACGCCACGGCTTTGGGGGCAGGATTGTGGCCATAGAAGGTTCTTTTATGAGTTTTCCTAAGGGGGAGACTGTTAAAGCCTAAAAGCGTCCTCAGGAGGAAATTCCCCCTTGCTTTAATTTGTTTTTTCCAAGCGATGGCTTTTTTCCCGGACTTAGAGCGACCCCAATCTATGGTTTATGTCTATCTTTTCCCTGTCCATATATTTTTCAAATCAGTCTAAACCCAAAACAATCTGTGTGCGTGTTTTTTTTGGGGTATGTGTTTTTTGTGTATTCATATTATTTTTACATATATATAAAAAACTAATCTAAACTATCTATCTTTTCTATCTGTCTATCTTTTAAAGTGTGTGGTGTGGTATGTTCTGTAAGGGTTTAAATTTTTTAATAAAATACATTTTCATACCATATTGATGTTAGATGAAGATCATATGATAAAAATGATAGATGATAGAAGACAGACCCGACAGAAAAAAGACGACAGACAGAAAAGCAGAAACAGATAAAATAGAATAATAGGGTAGATAATAGAAGATAGCAGACAGATTTTGATAGATAGATTTAGATTAAAAGGGGTGGGGTAAAATACATCATACATCATACATAAAATTTTTTAAAAATTAATATTATATAAAAATAATATATATAAAATATATTTTTTATATATAATTTAAAACACCCAAAAAAACACCACACACACACACACACACAAAACACACACACACAAAAAAACCATACACATACCCCCAAACCCCCACACACCCACAAAACCCCCACCCCACCCAAAAAACCAACCCAAAATAAAAAATTAAAAAATTTTATTTTATTTTATTTATATATATATATAAAAAAAATACATATATTACATATATCTATATATATTACACACATAAAATTTACATTATATTTTTCAATATATTTTATATATATATATTAATAATTATTATAATATAAAAAAATATAATATATATAAAAAATTTTTTGTGTGGGTGTGTGTGTTTTGTGTGTGTGGGGTGTGTGGGTGTGTGGTTTGGGGTGTGTGGGGGTTTTGTGGGGGGTGCGTTTCGTGCGTGCGTGGGGTGCGTGTTTTTGGGGGTCCCCCCGAGCATGAAAAAAACTTGAAAAAAAAGTTGCTTTATTTTTTAAAATTTAAAAAATTTCCCTATTGTTTCACTGCTTTATTAAAAGGGGTGGAAAAAGGCTGTTTTTCGATACAAACGACGAAAACCCCCCACGACCTTTATTGTTCCCCATACATCATGACATGCGCCCCCCTTTGATAATTACCAAATCTCACAGTTTCTTAAAAACCCCCCAAAAAAGATTTTATTTAAAATCTGAACTAGATTTTCCCCCTGAATGGCTAACTTCAAAACAATATAAAAACCCTAATTTAAAAGGGGGGGATCTTTAGTAAAAAACATTTGACTCCCTTAAAAATGTTTCCCCTTAAAAAAGTCCCCCCCACAGGTTTAAAAAAGGGCCTTTTTTTAAGAGTTTTTTTAGCATATTTGTTTTCCCTTTTGATATAAGTAACTGATATTTTTGAAAGGTCAACCGTAGCTGTATGATTCTGTTTGTTAGATTGCAGCCTATAAGTTTTTCGATCACGTTAATACATTACTGATATTGAATTGTTAATTTCCTGTTATATCCTCAGAGGCAATATGCAACAACATTAGCTTAGGAGTCCTTCACTTGGCATTTGCCTTCAGTATATTTCGTTTCAGGGCGCGACCCTCCCATGTTGCGTCCGTGATATGCCGCGTTGCAAGGCTGTTGGCCATCCATGCTTCTCAGACATCTACACTACTATTTTGAAAATGGAAAATGCGAAACATTGGCAAAAGAAATAAATAAAAGATAAATAGATAAATATCTAGAGGTAGAGGTTGATATAGATAGATATATAGATAATAGATAGATAAATAGCGAGAGAGGCAGATAGACAAACAGACACAGTGAGCGTTCGCATACCGGTCAGTCTGGTTCATTATTTCGTTACTAATACTCACCTCTCTGTAATCCGGCTTGACCTTGACCGTGATTTGCCGTGCTTATGGTGACTCTTGCCATAATGCTTGTGATTTTAAAGGGTTAAAAATATGCGTTTTATATGAAATTTTAAATGCACTTTTATATACAAAAAGTAAAATGTGAAAAAATCGCAAACAAAGAAGACAAAGTGAAACAACAAAAAAGAGTAAAAAAAATATAAATCGTTATATATATATATGATATATATATAGTATATAATATAATATATATAATTATATATAATATATATAATATATATAAGGATTTAAGAGTAAGTAAGACATGATAATAATAAAGTTGATTTAGTCGACGAGAAAGAGCGACGAAAACAAACAACGAAAGGGAAGGACAAAGAAAACACACTAATACACCGAAGGTTTCTACACTACCCTCATTACGTCTTGAAGGAGCAACATGCCATAAACGTCTTCGGAATATTCTCGTGTTTTTTTTCCTTTTTCTTTCCTTTACTTAATGCTTCCCTTTGCTGTTTCATTCACGAATTGTTCGGCGGTGAAATCCTTCACACAGGTAAATAGCTTCGGGAAAGAAGAGAGTAGGAGTAGGATTGGAGAGGCAAGGTGTACTTCAAGACCTTTGCAGAGGGCCAAAAATACGTTGGTCCTCATATATAAGAAAAACAGTTGATGCTTATTAAAAAAACTGTTGGTGTTCATATATATATATATATATATATATATATATATATATTAATATATATAATTATATATATAATATTTATATATATATATATATATATAATATATATATTATATATATATATATATTATATATATATATTATTATTACATATAATATATATTCTTTTTTTTTTAAAAAAAACCCAAACCCCCGTAACCCGGGGTTGGGGGGGAAATTTTTTTTGGGTTTTTAAAAAATTAAATTTTTATTTTAATTTTTTGATTTTTTAAAAAAGTTTTTAAAAAAAATATTTTTTTTAATTTTAAAAAAAAAAAGATTTTTTAAAAAACAAAAAAAATAAAAAAAATTTTTTTAAAAAAAAAAACCCAAAAAAAAAGAGGGGGGGGGGAAAAAAAAAAACAACCAAAAAAAAAAAAAAAAAAAAAAAAATAATAAAAGGTTTTTTTTTAATATAATTTTTTTAAAAAATAAAAAATTTTTTTAATAATTTTTTTTTTTTTTTTTTTTTTTTTTTAAAAACTTTTTTTTTGTTTTTTTTTTTTTCCCCCCGAAAGGCGGGGGGCCAAAAAAAAAAGGGGGGGAAAAAGAAAAAAAAAAAAATAAGGGAAGGGGGTTTTTTTTTTTTCCCCCCCAAAACTTTGAAGGGGGAAAAAAAAACCCTAAAAAAAAAAAAATTTTTTTGTTTTTTTTTTTTTTTTTTTTTTTTTTTTTTCTTTTATTAATTTTTTTTTTTTTTTTATTTTTAAAAAAAAGTTTTTAAAAAAAAAAAAAAAAAAAGAGGAAAAAAAATTTTAAAAAAAAAAAAAATTTAAAAAATAAAATTTTAAAAATTTAACTAAAATTTTTTTTTAAAAAAAAAAAAAAAAAAAATTTTCTTTTTCCTTATATTTAAAGAAAAAAAAATTTTTTTTTTTTTATTTTAAAAAAAAAAAAAAATGTTTTTTTATAATATATATATAAAAAAAAAAAAAAAAAAAAAAAAATTTTTAAATTTTTTTATAATATTTTTTAAAAAATTTTTAAATATATAAAATTATTTATAAAATTTTATTTTATATTAATTTTTAAAATTTTTTTTTATTTAAAAAAAAAATTTTTAAATTTTTTAATTTTTCATTAAAATTTTTTAAATTTTTTAAATTTAAAAATAAAATATTTTAAAAAAAAAAAATTTTTTTTAAGGGAAAAAAAAAAATTTTTTAAAAAAATTTTTAAAATTTTAAAAAAATTTAAAAATTTTTATTTTACAATTTTTTAACCCAAAAAAAAACCACCCCCCCCCCCAAAAAACCCCCCCCACCCCCCCCAAATTATTATATATATTTAAAATTTTATTAATATATTATTAATATTATAAAAATTATTATAAAAAAATTTTCCCCCCCCTTTTAAAACCTCAACATAAACCTTCCCAGTTGGGGGGGCAAATTCACCCCCATTGCAAAGACGATTTTTTGCCCCTTCCCCTCCTAAAAGAAAAACCCCTACTGGGCCTAAACAAAGCCCCCCCGTTTTTTTTTTTTTTTTGGGACCTGGTTATCCGAGGAAAAGCGTTAGGGGCAGGACTTAAAAAATTTTTTTGCAGCCAAAAAACCCAAAGCCCCTGGCCCCTTTAGGAAGGATTTTTTTAAAGGCCCAAAAGTCTGAAAAAAAAACCAGGGAAATTTGGGGAATTTTGGGGGTGGGGGTTCCAAAGGCTACCTTTCCCCTTTTTTGGGGGAAAGATAGATTTTGGGGCCCTCTCCTTCCAAAAAAAAAAGGGGGGGGGCCCCCCGTTTCGGGTTTGAAAAAAGAAAACAAAAAAAAACCAAGATTCCCTGTCCCCCCCTGAAAAAAGCCAAAAGAGTGGGGGGAAGACCCAAAAGGGGCCCCGACCCCCAGAGTAAAAAAATAAAAAATCCTTCTTAAAATTTACATGCCTGTCCCCGGGGGCCCCTTTTTTTAGAACCCCCTTTTCCCCCCCCGCTCCCCGATTAGCAAAATTAAGAAAAAAAAATACAAAAAGAACCAAAAAAGGGAGGGGGGCAGGGGCCAAAAACGGAAAAACCCCCCCCAAAGGGGCCCCCCTTTTTTGGGTTGGGCCCCAAAGGGGGGGCGAAAAAGGGCCTCAAACCTCCTAGTGGAGGCAAAAAAAAAAAAAAACCTTTTTCTCCCCCTTGGGGCCCCCCACGAAAATTTATCTAAAAAGCAAACACAATTTTCTTATCAAAGGTCCCCTCCAGGCTTTTCCAAAAAAAACCAAAAAGCCTAAGACCATTAAGATAGTCCAGAAAACCCCCAAAAAACAAGTAACACTTTTTTTTGCAAAAAAAAACCCCCTGGTTGTCCCCCCCAACACCCCCGGGGGTTTTAATACGCCCCAAAACAGCTTTTTAAAAACCCCCCTTTTGGGGGGCCAAGGGGGATGGGACTCCCCCTCACCCTGACTTTTTGTTCCCCAAGCCCCCCCCGTGGGGGCCCCCCCCCAAAACCCCCGATAGAGTTTCTCGGTCCATGAAAAACCCCGCAAAAAAAAAAAGAAAAAGAAAAAATTTTTAAAAGCCTAGCCTAAAAAGGCAGAAAAAACCCCGAGGGTTTCAATTGCAACCCCCCAAACCCCCCCGGGCCCCAAAAAAAAACATTTTTTACACGGGGTTAAAATTTTCCCCCATCCCCTTGGGGGGCCCCCAACACTGCAAAGGCCCCGGCTTTTCGCAGCAAAGGGATTGGGCCACCAAAAAAACCCTGAGGGGGAACAAAACCCCCCCTCCGGGGTTTAAAGGGGAGGGAAAAAAAGGATTGCTAATTTCCTGGGAAACACTGACCCCACGCCCGCCCCCGGGGGAAGGACCACGTATCAAATACAAACAAACTCCCAAAAAAAAGCCCCTGACCCCCGTCCCCCCAAAAAAGCCAAAATCACCCCCCCTGACAATATCTTTTCCTTTTCTGATACCCATTCCCCCACCTGGGGACAGAGGTTTCCTTTTTCACAGGGGGGAGAAAGAATCATCAAAAATTGGAATCCCCCAAGTCCCCCTTTATAATAAAACAAGAGCCGAAAAAATTTTTAAGGAGGGAAAAAATTTTTTTAAAAGGTTGAACGGGGCCCCCCCTTCCTTCCTCCCCGCACTTCACAGAGAGGAAAAACGAAAAAATTTTCCTCCCCCCCCCCCCCAGCTGGGGTTTTCTTTCAGACCCCCCCCCAAAGGGTTTTTGAACCACTGGGACCCTTTCCCCGAAAAAAAAAAACCCCAGAGGTACCGAAAAATCAAAATTTCCCAAAAAAAATTGGCCCCCCTAGGGTTTTACCACTGTTGCATGGGAAAAAATCAACAAAAAATAGAACGTGGAAGAGAGGTGTTTGGGGGGGTTTTCATTGGGGGGGAACCGAAAAACGCCCCCACAACTTGTAAAAATTAAAATTAGGAAAATTTTTGGGGGGGGCAAACCCCCCGCAAAAATTCCTAAGGGAAAAACCCCGCCCCCAAAACAAAGGGGCCCTCGTGTGGTAAAAAAAATTTAAAATTTTTGGGATTGTTTTTTTCACCCGGCTTAAAAAAAAAAGCCCCCTTTCTTGGCCAATCCCCACCGCCACCCGGGGAAAAGCCCCGGGCTGTTTCCCCCGAGAAACAAAAAATGAGAAAACCCCCAAAAAAAAAATGACACAGGGGCCCCCGGGCCAAAAAAAAAATTTGGAAAAAAGGCCCCCCGGGCGAAGCCAGAAAAAATTTTCGAAAATCTCAAAAAAAAAAGCAAAGCAAAACCCCCGGGGAAAGAGAATTTTTTGCGAGATTTTCTTTTTTTTCACCACGGCCCTACAGGGAAAACGGGGCCTTTGCTGGGCAAATCCCCCTCGCCACGGGAAAAAACCCCACGGGGGTTCCCCGAAAAAACCAAATTTAGACACCCCCATAAAAAAAAAAAATGAACACAGGCCCGGGGCCCAAAAAGTGAAAAAAGGCCCGGGGGCGGGAAGCCAAAAAAATCGAAAAAATTTTTTAAAAGCAAAGCGGGGCCCCCCCCCCCCTTTGGGAAAGTAATGGCAGGGGTAAAATTTTGGTAAAAAAACAAATGGGGGGTTTTTTTTTATCACTGTTTTTTTTTTTAAAATTTAAAATATAAATCTTTTGGGCCCCCCTTTTTTTTTTTTTGGTTTTTTTTTTTCCCCCTCCCTTGTAATGCCCCCAATACTAAATTGCTTTAATTTTTTTTCAAAATCGTTCCCCCCCCACACCCCCCAAATTTATCGTTTTCCAAATTTATCATTTTTCTAGAAAATAGGAAAATTTTTTCATTATCATTTTTCAAAAATCCTCCCCCTTTTTTTAATATCACTGATTTTCCCACCTTTTTTTTTTTTTGTTTTTTTTTAAAAAAAAAATTTAAAAAATTTATAGCAAAAAATTTCCAATGATGATGAGGATGAAAAAAAAATAGTAATGGGTGAAGATGATCACCATTTAATTTTAAAAAATCATTATTAATTTTTCATTTAAATCGCTATAAACACAGTTCCCCCTCATTATCATCCCCTTTTTTAAAAAAAATTATTGTTTTTTTTTTATTTTTTCAAATTTTTGTTTTTTTAAATATTTTTTTTCGTTTTTCCCTTTTTTATTGGGGCATCCCCCCCGGAATAAAAAAACCCAAATTTAAAAAAAACAAAGGAAAAAAAAAATAAAAGGGATTAATAATTGAAGATTAAAAAAAAATTATTAATAATCATTAATCATTTTAAAATTAAAACAGATTTTTTTAAACTTTTTCCCCTAACCATCATCTCCCCCCAACATTTTCCACCTTCCAAAAAAAAAAATTTTGGGGTTTTTTTTTGGGGGTTTTTTTTTTTTTTACCCCTTTTTCTTTCCCCGCTTTTTAACCCGGGGCAGAAAATAAAAAAAAAAAGCAAAAAAGTTTTTTTTTTTTTTCCCCCCCCCCGCGAAAATTTTTCATCGGGCGATTTTTTTCAAAGGGGGCCCAAAAAAAAGGGAAATCGTTTTTTTTCTTTTTTTTCATTTTAGTGCAAAGGTTTTTTTAAAAATTTCGGCCGTTTTTAAAAAAAGGGATTTTTTTTTTTTGAATTTTTTTTTTTTTTCCTTTTTTTCCCCTTTTTTCTTAAAACCAATTAAAAAATGAAAAAAAAAAAAAAAAAAAAAAAAAAGAATGGAAATAAAAACGGTGGTTTTTTTTTTTTCCCGCGTTTTTTTTAACTGTTTTTTTTTCTGGTTTTTTTTTTTTTGGTGTTTTTTTTTTTTTTTTTTTGGCCCCCATCCCCATCCCCCACTTTAACCCCCTACCCCCCCCCAAGGCCGGAAATTTTTCACCTTTTTGGGGGGTTAAAAAGGTGGGCACGAAGATGCACCGTCGCCATTCACCTCCGATCGTCTCCGGAGCAAGTGTCTCTCGTTGCGGTCCTCTCTTCCTTGAAACCTCACCATGAAGCTGGTAACAAGACCATATTTTAGCATCTGCTATTTAGTATCCAATAAAAATGATCGGTGATATAACTTATCTTATTGATGTTATATATTTTTATGTTTGTTGCGGTTCCATCTCATGATTTCTGACTTCGTTACAAATTTTTATACTTCTCCCCGAACCGAATACTTCATATATATAGAGAACCTAAATGTATATTATGTATAGTGTATACACACGCATGGACCTGCGGCCCTTGAACATTGTGCAACTCTTCTTGTCCTCCCCGGCAGCTGATGCTGCTGGCGCTGGCGGGGCTGGCGAGCTGCAGCACAACCCTGGTCGGAGGCGACCGCGCTAGGGACGTCCTCTTTCGCTACAAAGTAAGTGGGGTTCCTGCCGTTAGGTCGCAATTCCTGAAGTTCATTCACGCGTGTTTCTTCCTTGCGGCTTGTTTGTTTTCGCTCTCTGTTCCTCCGGCCTGAGGAAACCTCCGCTCTCTCCCGCAGGTACTATGACGACGACGGGCAGGGAGATTCAAGGTGGAGTGGAGGCCGAGAGGCTTGGGACTCGGCCTCGTCGGCGGGGCGCCCCGGAAGGCCGCGTCCCCCCCTGCCCCTGCTTCCTGCCCCTGCTGTCCCCCCTTGCCCCCACTGACCGCCGTCCCTTATTTTCGCCTCCGACCCCGGGCGCCGACAAAACGTCCCCCGTGGAGGTCACCCAGGTACAGACCCGCCTCGTCCCGGCCACCCGAAGGCCCTCCCCATCCTGCAGCCGCAGGTGCAAACGCGCTTGGTCGAGGTCGCTTCCGGTTTCCCCAAGTCACCCGCTACGTCCAGGTGGAGGCTCCCAGGGTCCCGCTACGTCAGACTGGACGATGACGATGACGATGACGACGACGATGACGACCTTCCGGTCGTGTTCCGCGCATCGCGCCCTGCGTCGCCGCCTCTGCCCCCCCGCCCCCATGCAGCGCCTGACGGCCCCTGGCCGCCCATCGACAGAGGTCCCCCGCGGCCCCCGCCCGCAGGGTCTCGGACAGCAGCGATGAGGAGGAGTAGGCAGTTCTCTGAATTGCACTGGCTCCTCTCTTTATCCTTACAATGTCCTTTCTAAATATATACATCGGTATTAATAAATATACCAACGATATTATTCAACTTCATTCACAAGACCTATACATGTAGGGAATGAACAGAATGTCAAGGATAATGCACACTCAGCATGTTCATCTGAGAGTAACATACTGGAGCGATCATCCCTCACCTTCCTCAAGAGGTTACACCACCGCATTTGGTCAAGTTTCATGGGCCAGGCCCCTTCACGTGGGTCACCACAGGGCAAGTGAAAATGACTCGAAATACAGCTGTAGAAACTGCTTTCGTGATGTATGATAAAGCTCGACATGGCAAAAGTCTTAGCCGAGGGCCCCCCCCCCCCGGGGGCCCTTTTTCCCCCCCTTTCCCCCCCCCCCTTTTTTTTTTTTTTTTTTTTTTTTTTTTTTTTTTTTTTTTTTTTTTTTTTTTTTTTTTTTTTTTTTTTTTTTTTTTTTTTTTTTTTTTTTTTTTTTTTTTTTTTTTTTTTTTTTTTTTTTTTTTTTTTTTTTTTTTTTTTTTTTTTTTTTTTTTTTTTTTTTTTTTTTTTTTTTTTTTTTTTTTTTTTTTTTTTTTTTTTTTTTTTTTTTTTTTTTTTTTTTTTTTTTTTTTTTTTTTTTTTTTTTTTTTTTTTTTTTTTTTTTTTTTTTTTTTTTTTTTTTTTTTTTTTTTTTTTTTTTTTTTTTTTTTTTTTTTTTTTTTTTTTTTAAAAAAAAAAAAAAAAAAAAAAAAAAAAAAAAAAAAAAAAAAAAAAAAAAAAAAAAAAAAAAAAAAAAAAAAAAAAAAAAAAAAAAAAAAAAAAAAAAAAAAAAAAAAAAAAAAAAAAAAAAAAAAAAAAAAAAAAAAAAAAAAAAAAAAAAAAAAAAAAAAAAAAAAAAAAAAAAAAAAAAAAAAAAAAAAAAAAAAAAAAAAAAAAAAAAAAAAAAAAAAAAAAAAAAAAAAAAAAAAAAAAAAAAAAAAAAAAAAAAAAAAAAAAAAAAAAAAAAAAAAAAAAAAAAAAAAAAAAAAAAAAAAAAAAAAAAAAAAAACCCCCCCCCTTTTCGTCCCCCCCCCCGGGGGGGCCCCCCCCAGGGGTTTCCCCCCCTTTTTCCGTCCCTTTCCCCCCAGCGGAAAGGAAAAAGACGAGACGATGACGAACAAAAAAAAAGAAAATTTTCCGGGCCCCTGGGTTTTTTCCCCGCCCTCGCGGGCCCTGTCCCCCCCCCCCGCCCCCCCCCCGCCCCCCTTGGCGCCCACCGCCCCCGGGCCCCGCCCCCCCGACCAAAGGTCCCCCCCCCCCCCCCGCCCCCCCGCCCGCAGGTCCTTCGGACAGCAGCGATGAGGAGGAGTAGGGCCCAGGGGGGGCCTTCCCCGAAAAAAGCCCTGGCCCCCCTTCTCTTTATCCTTTTTCAATGTCCCCCCCCTTTTTTTTTTTTTTAAAAATATACATCGGTTTTTTTAATAAAATATACCAACCCATTTTTTTTTCCCCCCTTCCATTCAAAGACCTAAAAACATGTTTGGAATGAAAAGAAAAAGTCCCCAAAAATAATGCCCCAACTCAGCATGTTTTTTTCCCGAGGTAACATACTGGAGCGATCATCCCCCCCCCCACCTTCCTCCCAAAAAGGTTACACCACCGCATTTTTTTCAAATTTTTTATGGGGCCCAAAAAGGGCCCCTTCACGTGGGGGGACCAAGGGCAAGTGAAAATAAAATCCCCCAAATATCAAGCTTAAAAAAACTTGCTTTTTTTTTGTGGATGTAAGATAAAAAAGGCCCCCCGAAAATGGAAAAAAATCCCCCTTGCCCCGAAAGTTTTTTTAGGGGGGGGGGGGTATTGGTGGGAAAAAAAAAAAAAAAAAAAAAAACCCCCTTTAAGGACCCTCGAAAAGAAAATGGAAAAGAGGGGGAAAAAGGCAGATAGACAAATAGGGACAGTGTGTGAGCCGGTTCGCATACCGGTTCGTCAGGGGTTTCATTCTTTTCATTTACTAATTACTCACCTTCCCTCCCTCCCGTAAAACCGGCTTGACCCTTGACCGTGATTTTTGCCGTGCTTATTGGGGGACTCTTGCCTATAGTTGCTTTTTGGATTTTTTTGAATAGCTTAAAAAATACGGGCGTTATATAATGAAAAATTTAAAATGGGCCAAAAAAAAATATAGAAAAAAAAAAAATAGGGAAATATGAAAAAAAGAAAAGAAAATCGCAAACCAAATAGAAAAAACATAAGAGAAACCATGGAAAAAAAAAAAGGGGAGAAAAAAAAATTAAGGGTTTTTTGTGTAAAAAAAAGGCAATTTGAAATAAAAAAAAAAACATAATGATAATAAAGTTGATTTAGTCCGACGAGAAAGAGCGACGAAAACAAAAAAAAACGAAAGGGGAAAAGGACCAAGAAAAAAACAAACTAATACACCGGAGGTTTTTCTACACCTTAACCCTCCCTTTTAAAGGGCTTGGAAGGAAACAACAATGCCATAAAACGTCTTTTGGAAATATTCTCGTGTTTTTTTTTTTTTTTTTCCTTTTTTTTCTTTTTCTTTTTAACTTTTGCTTTCCCTTTTTGCTGTTTTCATTCACGAATTTTGTTTCGGCCGTGAAATCCTTTCCCCACACAAAGGTTTAAATTTGCTTCGGGAAAGAAAAGGAAGTAGGAAGTAGGATTTGGAGAGCAAAAGGTTGGGAACTTCCAAGACCTTGTGCACAAGGGAAGCCCCCAAGAAAAAAACAGTTTTTTGGTCCCCTCATATATAAAAAAAAAACACAGGTTTGGATGGGTTTATATAAAAAAAAAAAAAAAAATGGGGTTTGGGGGGTTTTAATTATAAATTTTTTATTTTTATTAATTATATAAATTAATTATATTTTTTTAATAAAAAAATAATATTATGTGTTTTGGGGGTTTTTGTTTGGTGTGGGGGGTTTGGGTTTTTGGGGGGGTGTGTTGGTTTTTAAATGTGTTTGTTACATAATAAATTAATTAATTTATATAAAAATTTAATTATTTTATATTTTTTAAATAATTTTTTATTTTTATAATGTTACCATATTATGTTTTACATTTAATAATAATAAAAATTATATAATATTTAAAATATTTTAAATTAATATAAATATATTACCCCTTATTTTAATATAAATTTTAAAAATATTTTATATTAATAAATTATAAAAATTTTTTAAAATTTATTTTTAAATTTATATATTTTTAAATATTTAATTATATTATATTATAATAAATTTTTATAAAAAATTAAATATTTGTACACCCCCCACCAACAAACACACAAACCCCAAACAAACCCCAAAACCCACAAAATATATTTTTAATTTTATATAATTATAATATATTTTAAAAATTTTATTAAAAATATAATTTACCTAAAAATATATTAAAAAAAAATTTTTAATTTTGTTAAAAATAAAAAATAAAATAAAATTATTTTATTATTTTATAATATTTTTATTATTAATTATATTTAATATTATTTTTTATTTTTTTTTATGGTTTTAAAATTTTTTTTTTTAAAAGTTTAAAAATTTAAAGTTTTATTTTAAAAATTAATAAAAATTTAATAATTAAATAAATTTAAAAAAAAAATATAAATTAAAAAAATTTATTATAATATAATTTATTATATAAAAATATATTTAATATATATAAAAAAAAAAAAAAAAAAAGTTTTTTTTTTTCCTCCAAAATATAAAAAAAATAGCGGATTCCCATAAATTTTAAAAAAAAAAGCTTTGATTTCCCAATTAAAAAAAACAGCTTTTATCCCCCCAAAAAATTTAAAAAAAAACAAACTTTTTAAAAATTTTTTTCCCCTAAAAAAAAAAAACGAAACACGGCAAAAAAAGAGGAAAAAAAAGCCAAGGGGGCCCTCTTTTCTGTTTTTGAGGGAGGAAAATGCTTTAAATCAGGGGCGGAAAAGAACGTCCCCCCCAAAAAAAGGGGGGGGCAGAGGGGCCCTACGAAAAAAAAGCAGGAACCCATTTTTTCTTTTTGACGCCGGGGAGACATTCTAAAAAAAAATTTTTTGCGAGATTTTTTTTCACCACGGGGGTTTACAGGGGAAAGGCCCCTTGGCCCAATCCCCCTCGCCACGGTAAGCCCCAACCCAAATTGGGCAGACAAACAAAATGGAGACAGCCATAAAAAAAAAACTTTTTTTTTTTCCCGGCCGGGCCCATAAATGAAAGGCCCCCCGGGGGGAAAAACCCCCCGAAAAAAATTCGAAAAAAACTCAAGCCAAGGCGGGGGTTTTGCCCCCCCGGGGCTTCTGACGTAAAAAGGCAGGATTTAAATGGGGGAAAAAAATCCCCCCTGGCTTTTTTTATTTTTATCCCGTTTTTATTAATTAAAATAAATTTTCGTTCTTTTTTTTTTTTTTTTTGTCTTCACTTTCCCATCATTGTTTAATGTTAATACTATTGCTATTGAAAATTTTCCCCCCCCCCCCCCTCAAAACCCTCCCCTCAAATTATCTTTTTTTTCAAAATTTTTTCATTTTCTAGGAAAAATAGGATTTAAATTTATCATTTTTTCAATTTCCCCCCCTTTTTTTAAAAATTCCATGATAAACCCTTTTTTTTTTTTTTGTTTTTAAAAATTTAAAATTAAATGAAAAAAAAACAAAAAAAAAGCAAAAGATGATAGAGGATTTTAAAAAACTAGTAATGGTTTGTTTAAAAAAAGAAAAAACCCCATAAAAATAATTTTTATAATTTTTATTTCATTTGCCTTTAATCAACCCCCCCCCCCCTCAAATTAATTCAAAACTTTTTTCAGGGGATTTCATTAAACCCCTTATTTTTTTTTTTTATTTATCTTATCAATTTAATTGCTGTTATAAAACTTTGGCGTTATCAAATTTATCATTTGGGGCATCAGGATAACAACCCCAATAAAAAAAAACAAGGGGCCAACAATAATGATGATAATAATAGATTTTAATAAATTTTTATTTAATAATTTATTATTATTTTTCAGATTTTTATTTTTTTTCTTTCATAACCTCATCATCCACCCAAAAAATCCCCTTCATTTTTTGGTTTTTTTTGTTTTTTTTTTTTTTTTTACCATTAAACCCCTTTCCCCCCGCTGCTTAAGCCGGGCGAAAAAAAAGAAAAAAATTTTTTTCCCCCCCGGCCAAATTTTCAAAATCGTGGGCCGTTTTTTTTTCAAAGGCCCCAAAACAGGGAATCGTTTTTTTTAAAAAGATTTTTTCCCGTGCAAAAAGGGGCCCCCTTTTTTAAACTACGGCCGTTAAAAAAATTTTTAAAATTTTTTATTTTTTTTGTTTTTTTTTTCCCTTTTTTCTAAATTTTTACTTAAAAAAAAGAAAAAAAAAAAAAAAAAAAAAAAAAAAACAAATGGATTTTTAACGGGGGGGGTTTTTTTTTTTCGCCTTTTTTTTACTGTTTTTTTTTTTTCTGGTGTTTTTTTTTTTTGGGAAAATTTTTTTTTTGTTTGGGGCCCCTTTCCCAAATCCCCCCCTTTTAAAAAAACCTACCCCCCCCCAAGGGCCCAAAAATTTTGGCAACCTTTTTCTGGCGGTTTAAAAAAAAAGGGGGGCAAACAAAGATGGGCCCCCCCCCCCCCCCATTTCAAACCCCCCATCGTCTCCGGAGCCAAAAAAATGGGGCCCCCCCCCCCTGTTTGGCGGTTTTCCCCCTTAAAAAAACCTCCCCCCTGAAGTGGTAAAAAAAGAACCCCAAATTTTTTTAGCATCTGCCTTTTTTTTTTTAAAAACCAATAAAAAAAAAAGTCTTGATATAACTTTCTTTTTGAATTTTTTTTTTATTTTTTTTATGTTTTGTTTTTCGGTTTTCCTTTTTCATGATTTTTTTCCCCCGGGAAATTTTTTGTTTAACAAAAAAATTTTTTTTTTTTTAACTTTTTCCCCGCCGAAAAAAAATTCAAAAATATATTTTGACCTAAATGGTTTATTTAAAAAATTTTTGTGTATACAACCCCCCCTGGACCCCTTTCGGCCCTTTGAACATTGTGCAACTCTTTTTTTTTGTTTCCCCCCCCCGGGGAGCTGAATTTTTGCTGGGGGCCCTGGCGGGGGGGCTGGCGAGCTGCAAAGCCCCCCAACCCCGGTTTTGGAGGGGGGGCCGACCCCCCGGGGGGGTAGGGACGTCCCCCCCCTTTTCGGGTACAAAGTTTTAAATTTGGGGTTTTTTTTTCCCGCCCCCTTTTGGGCCCCCCAATTCCCCCGAAGTTTTTTATTCACGGTTTTTTTTTTTTCCCCCTTTTTGGGGGCTTGTTTTTTTTTTCGCTCCTGTTTTTTCCCCCGGGGGCCTGAGGAAAAACCCCCTTCCCCCTTCTCCCCCCAGGGTTTATTTTGACGCCCCCGGCAGGGGATTTTTAGGGGGGTTTTTTTGGGGGCCGGAGGGCCCCGGGGGGCTCGGGGGGGGCCTTTCGGCGGGGCGCCCCCGGAAAAAGGCCGCGGTCCCAACCGCCCCCCGCTTTCCTGCCCCTGCTGTTTTCCGGCCTTTTTCCCCCAAAAAAAAAAACCGCCCCTCCCCCTTTTTTTGGGGGTCCCCGAACCCCCCCGGGCGCCGACAAAAAGTCCCCCCCTGGAGGTTCCCCCCCCCCAGGTACAGAAAAACCCCCCCCCCGTCCCCCCCCCCCTCGGAAGGCCCTCCCCCATTCCCCCGGCAAAGCCGCAGGTGCAAAAAAGCGCCTTTTGGGCCCCCAGGGGGCCCCCCCCCTTCCGGTTTTTCCCCAAGTCACCCGCTTTTTCTTCCCCCCGGGGGGGGGGCCCTCCCCCCAAAGGGTTTCCCCCCCCCTTTTTGTCCCCCCCCAAAATTGGGGACCGGAACGGATTGACGGGGAAAGGACGATGGGGCCGACCCCCTTTCCCCCGGGTTTTCCCCCGGCTGGGGCCCTGTCCCCCCGCCCCCTTTTCCCCCCCCCCCCCCATGCAAAACGCCCCCGACGCCCCCCTGGGGCCCCCCTGAAAAAGTCCCCCCCCGGGGCCCCCCCCCGCCCCCCCGGTCCCCCCCCACAGCAAGGGATTGAGGGGGGGGAAGTAGGCAGGTTTCCCTTTTTGAAAAAAGGGGCCCCCTCTTCCCTTTTTTTTCCCCTTTTCAATGTTTTCCCCCCCTTTTAAATAAAAATTTCATCGGTAAAATTAATTTAAAAATACCCAAAAAGATATTAATTCAAAAAATTTTCATTTCAAAAGGGGCCTTTTACAATGTAGGAAATGGAAAAAGAAAAGTTTCCCCCAAAAAAAAATGCACACTCAAAAAAATGTTTTTTTATCCCCGAAAAAGGGGGAACCATTTTTGGGGGGGGCGAATCCCCTCCCCCCCCACCCTTCCTCAAGAGGTTTTTTTTAAAAAAACCGATTTTTGGGGTCCCCAAAAATTTTATGGGCCAGGCCCCCCCCTTCACGTGGGGGGCAACCCCCCCAGGGGGAAAATGGAAAAAAAGCCCCCCGAAAAAAAAAAGCCCGTAGAAAACCCCTTTTTTTTTTCGTGATTAATGGATAAAGGGCCCTCGGAAAAAATGGGGCAAAAAAAGGTCCCTTTTTTTCCCCGAGTTGGGGGGGGGGGGGTAAATTATTGGAAAAAAAAAAAAAAATCTCTCAGAGACATCAAAAAAAAAAAATGAGAGAAGAGAGAGAGGCCAGATAGACAAAATAGACCAGTGTGAGCGTTTCGCATACCGGTCAGTCAGTGTTCATATTTCTTTTTTCATTACTAAATTACTCACCCTTCTCTTCCCGTAAAACCGGCTTGACCCTTTGACCGTGATTTGCCGTGCTTATGGTGGACTCTTGCCTATAGTTTTGCTTGTGATTTTTGAATAGCTTAAAAAATACGGCGTTTATATATGAAAATTAAAATGCACTAAAAATAAAGAAAAATAGAAATTGGAAAAAAGAAGAAAATCGCAAAACAAAAATAGAACATAAGAGAAAAACTGGACAAAAAAAGGGTAGAAAAAAATTAAGGGTTTTTGTGGTAAAAAAGAGCAATAGACAATAGAGAAAAAAGAACATAAATGATAATAAAGTTTGAATTTTAGTCCCCCGACGAGAAAGAGCGGACGAAAACAAAACAACGAAAGGGAAGGGACAAGAAAAACAACACTAATACACCGGAGGGTTTCTACACTACCCTCATTACGTCTTGAAGGAGCAACATGCCCATAATAAACGGTCTTTCGGAATATTCTCGTGTTTTTTTTTTTGACCTTTTTCTTTTCCTTTTACTTAATGCTTTCCCTTTGCTTGTTTTTCATTCACGAAATTGTTTCGGCGTGAAAAATCCCCTTCACACAGGTAAATAGCTTCTAAAAAAAGAAGAGAGTAGGAGTAGGATTTTTTGGAGAGGCAAGGTTTATACTTCAAGACCTTGTTGCAGAGGGACCCAAGAAAATACAGTTTGGTCCTCATATATAAAAAACACAGTTGATTGCTTATATAAATAAAAAAAAACTGTTGGTGTTTCATATATATATAATTTATATATATATTATATATAATATATATATAATTAATTATATATATATATTATATATTATGTGGGGTTGGGTTGTGGTGTGTGTGGTTGTGGGGTGTGTGTGTGTGTGGTAATGTGTAAATGTGTGTACAATAATATATATTATATATATTATATATAATATATATATATTATATATATTATATTATATATATATATATGTACATATATATATTAATTATATATATATATATATAAAACATAAATATATTATATAATATATATATATATATATATTATATATAATTATATTAATTATATATTATATATAATGTACCACACACACACCACACCACACAACACACCACCACAAACCACACCACACACATATATATATATATTATAATTATATATAATTATTATATATTATATATTATATTACCTATATATATGTTATTATATGTTAATATGTATATTATAATATATATTATAATATATATAAATATATTATTTTACCCTATATATAATGTATTTTATAATTTTAATTTATGTATATTTTTTAATTTATATATTTTTAAATTTTAATATATTATATATTTAAATATAATTTTATTATTTAAATAAAATTTTATATATATGTTATATTATATATAATTTTAAATATTAATTTATTTAAAAATATATATACTTTATCTAAAATAATTTTTTATTTTATTTATATAAAATAAAATTATTATAAAATATAAAATTATAATTATAATATAAACAGTTGACCTCATATAAAAAAAAAATTTTCCCCGTAAAAAAAATTTTAAAAAAGCAAAAAGCCTGAAAACTCCCATAAAAATAAAAAAAACAGCTTTTATTCCCCATATAATAAAAGCAGCTGATTTCCTCCAAAACAAAAAAAAAAAAAAAAGGGACACGCCAAAGGAGAAAGGGGGAAAAAGCAGGCCTTCTTTTCTGTTAGAGGGAGAATTTTGCTATAATACAGGGGCGGGGGGAATGAACCGTCCCCCCAAAGCGGGGGGAAGGGCCGCCCCACGAATCAGCCCGGACATTTGCTTTGGGCGCCGGGGGAGACAATTCGTAAAGAAGAATTTTTGGGCCCGAGAATTTCTTTTAACACGGGGTTTACAGGAGCCCTCTGGCAATCCATTCGCCACGGGTAAACACCGAGTGTCCCAACAAACAAATTGAAACCAGCCCCTAAAAAGCTGATACAGGCCCGGCCCCAAAAAGTTTAAAGGCCCGGCCGAAGCAGAACCCTTCGGAAAAAAATCTCAAGCAAAGCAAGCGTCGCCTCGTGCCTCCTGACGTAACCAGTGGGTTTAAAGGGAACCGTCATGTAGTATATTATCACTGGTTTTTATTATTTATTATAAATAATCTCGTCCCCTTTTGTTTTTCTGTCCTTCATCCTTTTATCATTTTAAAAATTTCTAAATCTAATTGCTATTTGATTTTTTTATCAAACGTCCCATTCACCATCATATTATTTGTTTTTTCAATTTTTCATTAACTGAAAATAGATTTATCATTTATTTAAAAATTTTAATCATCCCTCTTTTAAATATCAACTGAAAAACACTTTTTTTTGGGTTTTTAAAAATTAAAAATAATTGGGGGAGCAAAAAGCAATGATTTATAAAAGGAATGAAAAACTAGTAATGGGTTTTAAAAGAAAGAATCAAACCCCTAAATGATATTTAAAATTATAATTTAATTTTATTCCATTATCGCCCATAATCCAAGTCATCATATTATCATCATTTTTTTCAGCATTATCATTAACATTATTGTTGTTATTATCAATTTATCATTATTGCTTTTTTTATAATCCATTGTCGTTATCATTAATCATTTGTCATCAGGATAACAACAATAAACAAACAAGGGACAACAATAATGATGAATAATAATGATGATAATAAAATATTATCATCATTATCATTATTATCAGATTTTTATTATCTTCATAACCATCATCATCAATCACCAACCATATTCACCTTCCATTATTGGTGTTTGTTGTTTTGTTTCTTTGTTACCCAATTAATCTCTTTCCCCGCCTTTTTTAAGCCGGGCAGAAGAGTAGAAAAGCAATAGTTTTTTTTGTTTTCCCCCGGCGAAAATTTAATCGTGGCGAATTGCATGGCCAAAAAAACAGGGATCCGTTTGCAATGATCATTCCAGTGCAAAAGGTCCTTAAACTACGGCCCCGTTTAAAATAGGGATTTTTATTTGATATTTGTTCTTTTTTTTTTTTTTTTCTATTTACTTAAACCAATGAAAAAATGAAAAAAAAAAAAAAAAAAAAAAAAAAAAAACAGAATGGATATAACGGTGTTTTTTCTTCACGGTTTTTTTTTTTACTGGGGTTTTTGCTGGTTTTTTTTTTTTGGTAAATTTTTTCTGTTTTTGCCTGCCCATCCCATCCCTAAATTTAACCCTACCCCCTCATGCGAATCTTGCACCTTTCTGGGGGGTAATAAAAGGTGGGGCAACGAAGATTCAACCCCTCGCCCATTTCCAAAACCCCCGTTCCCCCTCCGGAAGCCCCAAATGTTCCCCCCTCGTTTGCGGTTCCTCTTTTTTCCTTAAAAAAAAATCAAACCCTTTAAGCTGGTAACCCAAGACCATATTTTTTTGCTCTCGTATTTTTTTGTATCCAATAAAAATGGGTCCCGGTGAAAATAACCCTTTTCTTTTTGATGTTTTAATATTTTTTTGTTTTGTTGCGGTTTTTTTTTTTCCCAAACCCATGAATTCTGACTTCGTTACCCAAAATTTTTTTCCTTTCCCCCCGAACGAATACTTTTCATATATTTTTATAGACCTAATTATAATTTGTATATAGGTGGGGATACAACACGCATGGACCTGCCGGCCCCCCGAAAAAATTGGGGCAACTTTTCTTGGGCCTCCCCGGCCCCGCTGTGGCTGCCTGGCCCCCTGGGGGGGCTGGGCCCAGCTTGCCAGCACAAACCCTGGTCGGGAAGGCCCCACCGGGGCCAGGGACGTCCCCTCCTTTCCCCTACAAGGGAAGGGGGTTTTCCCTGCCGTTTTGGTCCGCAATTTTTTGAAGGGTTCATTCCAAAGCCCTGGTTCCTTCCCTTGGGGGGGCTTGTTTGTTTCGCCTCTCTGTTTCCTCCGGCCCGAGGGAAAAACCCTCCCGCTTTCCCCGCAAAGGGACTAAAGACCCACGAACGGCAGGGAGATCAAAGGTGGAGGTGGGAGGCCCCAAGGCTTTGGGACTCGGCCTCGTCCCCGGGGGGGCCGGGCCCCGGAAGGCCGCCGTCGCCCCCCCCCTGCCCCCTTTCCTGCCCCCGGGCCCCTCCGCCCCTTTTTCCCCCCAGGGACCCGCCCTTTTTTTTTCGGGGTCCGACCCCCGGGGGCCCCCCGAAAAAAAAAGTCCCCCCCCGGAGGTCACCCGGGTTTTCAGACCCGCCTCGTCCCCCGGCCACTTCCGCAAGGTCCTCCCCATCCCTGCAGCCGCAGGTGCAAACGCCGCCTTGGTCCGAGGTCGCTCCGGTTTCCCCCAAGTCCACCCGCTTTACGTCCCCAGGTGGGAGGCTCCCAGGGCCCCGCTTTTACGTCAAAAACTGGAACGATTGACGACGACGACCCGACGACGAAACCGATGACGACCCTTCCGGTCCGTGTTTCCGCGCATCGCGCCCCCCGTCCCGCCGCCCTGGCCCCCCGCCCCCATGCAGCGCCTGAACGCCCCTGGCCGCCATCGACAGGGTTCCCCCGCGGCCCCCGCCCCGCAGGGGCTCGGAAACAGCAGCGATGAGGAGGAGTAAGGCAGGTGCTCTGAATTTGCAACTGGCTTTCCTCTTCTTTTATCCTTACAAAATGTTTTTCTTTTCTAAATATATACATCGGTATTAATAAATATACCAACGATTATTATTCAACTTCATTCTCACAAGACCTATACATGTAGGGATGACAGAAATGCCCCAAAGGATAATGCACACTCAAGCATGTTTCATCTGAGAGTAACAAAATACTGGAAAGCGATCATCCCTCCCCTTTTTCCCCCTCAAGAGGTTACACCACCGCCATTTTTGGTCAAGTTTTTCCATGGGCCAGGCCCCTTCACGTGGGTCACCACAGGGCAAGTTGAAAAAATTGACTCGGAAAAAATCACGCTGTTAAAAACCTGCTTTTTCGTGATGTAATGATAAAGGCCTCGAACAAGGGCAAAAGTCTTAGCCAGGTTTGGGGCGGGGGGTAATTTGTGGAAAAAAAAACCAATCTCTCAGAGACATCGAAAAGAAAAGGATCAGTGGGCGCTTCTAAAAAATTTATTATTTTTTTCGCTTTTTACCTCCTGCGCCCTAATCCCCCCCCCCCACACCCAACACATCGTTTAGATTATCATTCGATATAATTTGGCCCCTTTCCTTTCAGTCCCCTGAGACGACATGGGCTACGTTGAAAGGGGTGAGTGGTTTTTTTTCAAGGAAGCGCTTTTTCAAAGAGGATAAAAAGTTTTGCTTGGAGTAATTCTGAGGAATTCTGAGCCTAAAAAAATGGCAAATGCCCTCTTGCATAAATACTGGTGAATGTTTGCCCTTGTGGGTCCCGGCCCCCCATCCGTCGGTCCTGATTGCTCCTGAGATTGCTGCTGATCTTGGAAGATGCTGCCCTTGGGGTCCTGGACGAGTCCGGTAACCGGGGGCCCCTGCGCCTCGCCCATCTCGGCTTTGAGTGCCGGCCCCATCGCTTACACATTTTTGTTTTTTCACGACGATGTCTCCCATTTAAACGTATTTTTTGACCAAGTCTCACTACTTGGAGGGCAATTGAAAGTCCCCCAAGTCGGAAAATTTTTTTTAATTTATTTTTATTTTCTTCCTTATTTTTGAGTATGCACAGTCCGAAATGCAGTTTTTTTTCCCCAGGACTGTGGTATTTTTTTTGATTTTTAACCCTTGCCCCTTCCGTTTTTTCTTTTAATTTCTTTTTTCTCTTCACTGACGGATGAAAAGTGTCGCGTGACCCCTAAAAGGCGATTTCCCTCCCTCATTTTCTTGAGTTTTGGGCTGCCTTATCGATATGTTTAATTAATTACACTGGATTTTTTTGGGTGTAAATGGTCATGTACTTGCATATTTTCTTTAGTTTTTCGCGCTGACGCCCCGCTGCATTGTTGCAGGTTATTTTTTTTTTTTGGTTTATAAAATAATCCAGGTTTTTTTTGGGAGAGGATTCGCTTTGGGTTTCCAGGACTTTCACAAGCTTGGTGGTTGTTAACCTCGCTCCGTGTCAGGCAGTTTGTCGATCTCTCCAGAACCTTCGTTAAGTTAAGTTTTTTTGCGTTTTTTTTTTTTCAGCATTTTAGGTCGTGACCTGGACCTGTCTGTGTTTGGGCCGTGTGGTTTCCATAATGCCAGTGGCGCTTCTTCTTGCAGTTCAATGCCAGCCGCGGGCCTACTACTTTGATGCTGGTGAGGCTAAAGTCCTACGTTAAGGGACCAAGCCAGGCCTCAAGAAAGAGAAACAGGGATCAGCACCTTTCAGAGTATTCCTCTACCTTAAAGTATTCAGCTTCCCGTCCCGGGTTTTTGAGGATTCGTACCTCTCGGACTCCTTTTTCTCATGTTTTTTTTTTTTTTTAGGATCAGTTTGTTCCTGAAAAGTTTTTAAGGTATGGTATTAATTTTTTGTTTTTTTTTTTCTCTTGAGTTGCTGGGTGCCCCCTAAACTCTGACTTTTTCCACACCTTCCTATTGTATCTTTTAAAACATATGCCTTGGTGTTAGTCAAGGTAATTTTGTTTTGTTTATTTTTCCTCCGCTTTCGAAGAGCTCTTCTGTGCCCCTAACGTCCCACCT
>NW_023657870.1:0-26070 GCF_015228065.2 Penaeus monodon
ATATATAAAAATATTATATATAAAAAAAAAAAACAAAAAACACACACACACCCCCACACATATATTTTTTTTTTAAAAATAATATATATTATATATATATTATATAATATTATATATAATTATTAAAATATATAATATATATTATCATATTATATTTTATAAAATTATAATAATTTTATTATAAAATATATATATAAAAATTTATTTTATATAATATATATTTTTTTATATATATAATATATTTTAATATTTTTTTATATATATTATTTTAATTATATTTAATAATTTTAAAAAAAAATATATATATATTTTTAATAAAAATTATATATATATTATCTTTTCTTTTGCGGTGGGTCTGTCTGAGCCGCCGTTAAGCATGATACTAATTGTAGTTTTCATTTTTGTGATGCTTTTGGGAGGAGTACGTGGTGGGGTCCCCATTCCTTTCCACGGAGAGGCAGGTGTTACCTTTTTGGAAAATCATTCTCTCTATTTTACCCGGGGTTTGAGCCCAGCACTGACTTGGGCTGGCTTGCCCCAATGTTTGGGTGGCACGGGTAAATTTCCCTTTTCTCAAGGAAACAACGCGCCGGTCGGTGACTCGAACCCCTTTAAATCAGTTTCCGCGGACAGTCCGACGCTCTAACCATTCGGGCCCCCGCGGCCTTGCGATCATGGGCTTCCGATTTTCTTGGCAATTTTGAGCGGTGGTTTGGCATTGCCCTTTCCCCCCGGGGTTTTTTTTTTTTTTTTTTTTTTTTTTTTTTTTTTTTTTTTTCGAGTCCCATCTCTATTTACCCGCCGCTTTGGGCTGGGTTTGGCCCCCCAGTGGCTGGTAGGGAATTGAGGTGAATTCCTTGCCCCAAAGGGGAAAAACGCACCGGGTGGTGCCCCTCGTGACAGTCTGGAGTCCGACGCTCTAACCTTCGGGGCCCCCGGGGCCCCCATATATATTTTATATTATATTTATATAATATTATATATAAATATATATAATATATATATATATATATATACACACACACACACCACAAAAACACCCATATATAATATATTATAATAATATATAATATTATATATAATATATATTTATATATATACACACACACACACCACACACACACACACACAAATATATTTAATATAATATATTTAAAATATATTATATATATTATTATATAAAATATATATATAATATTAAAGAAGACCATATGCGAAGCCCCGTGATTTTTGGGGCTAATGCCTACTCCCCACGTTGTCAGCTGGTAGCTGACTCGGGGTGAACTTAGTGAATATTATATATATATATATTTATATATATATATAATATATATTAATATTATAATTATTACATGAAAGTGTGTATCTTTTTCGAGCGCTGCGCGCCGAAAACCCTGAACCACCATCCACACCTGTAGTTATCAAAGTCAATTTTCCCCTAGCGAAGTTTTGTAGACTTCCCCCGGCGATTTTTTCCAACAAGTAGCCGCCCAAATCCCCCCCCTGGCGGGGGAAATGCGAGGAGAGCGAGATATCGGCATCAAAATGGGTTATGTACTTTGGGAAAGATTAACTTCTTTATTTCAGATTACGGAAAAAGCTACCCCAAAAAACCCAAATTTAAAAGTAAAGGACAATTTTCCCCCTTTGACACAGCTATGATGACACAAGTATGGATTTTTAAAAAACTTTTTTGCTTCTTTTTACACATTTCACATATTTTTTGCGTATGCTGTTGCTCACATTTTCTTATACGTTAATGCATGCTTTTCTTTGTATGTCCGCAGAGTTATGCACCTAACTACACGTTGAGGAATCTATCTAGGGGTCATGGTGTCTCAGTGGGGGCGGGCTTCTACGGGAACGAGGTGTGGGCACTAGGGGGAGGCCTTGGGCAAGGGGGGGGTTCCCTTTCTTGCCTTGTCTTTATCTCTGTATGGTTGGGAATTCTTTTTCGCGCTTTTACGGAGTTTTTGACCCCCCTCCTCCTTCATTTCTCTTCCCACCTTCCCTCTCTCCCCCTCCTTTTTCCATCTCCCCTTTCCTCTTCCTGACCCTCCTCCACTCCCCCCCATCCCTCATTCCCTTCACACTCAGTCTCTCTCTATGCCTCGCCTCTTCCTCTCTTCCTCCTTCCCCCTTCCACTCCCACTCCCAAATTTTTTACTCCCATTTCCCCCTTCTTCTTCTCCCCTTTTCCCCCTCATTGCCTCTTTCCTTCCTTGCTTTCATCTTTCCCCCTCCATCTATTTTTCTTTCCCCCACTCCATTTTTTACGCTCATGACGCGTGCATTTTTCCCGCGTGAACCCCAAACCGCATGGATACCTGATAACTGCAGACGCGCGGGCGGACGAAACCGTTTTATTCGGCGGATTTTTAAAGTTTGAAATACCTGGCCCTGCATTATTATCTTTCCTGTTTTTTCTCTTCGTCACTTCCTTCTCGTGACAAAGGAAATTGCATTTTTAGCAGCTCTGTACGGCCGTGCTTTTTACATCTCTTTTATGATTTTTATTTTCGTTTTATGTGTGGCCTTCCTTTTATCTGTTCTGTTGATTTATTTTTTTTATTTTTTAACAAGATAATTTTTATGTTTTTCTTTTACTTCTCAGCATTACTTTACCCCCAAGGAGAATTTTTTCTAAATTTATTATGATTATCTAAAAAACAATTGAAATAGCGGGGAATGTATCCCTTATATGTAAAAAATGTTTGGTTTAGTCAAACACTATTATGATAACCTTGCTACGTGGTATGTAAGTTGGAGTTCACGCATGGAAAGGGCCTACTTTCGTACGACCTCAATGCGGGGTTCAAAGTCCGTGCATGGAAATACCACCCCCGCCCCACCATCTCGCGGCTAGAAAAGGTCTTCAATTAAAACCCAGTTTAGAAACTAAAAATGCTAATGAATAAATTTTAATGTGAAAAAACATAAAAATCCCCAATAGTTCTATAAGTAACGGAAAAAATAGGCAGCAAATGTCCCCCCGACTAGCCTCATGTTTTGTGAATTAAACTAGTACTGAAAATTTTATTTTTCTCCGCTTCCCCCCAAAATTCCACGCGCTACTATTAGAAAAAAGGGGAGGTAATTGAATGAAAATTTTCCCAAAATTCACATTTTAAAAAAAAAGGATCTTTTTTTTTTAAAGAGGTTTTAAAACCCAACCTTATTCCCTTTTTTTTAAATTAAAATTTGTAAAGTCTGTAATATTTTAAAAGATATGTAAGTCTTTTCCAAAATAAACTAAATAAAATGTAAAATTTTTTTTTTCCTCCCCTAAATTAAAAAATCTCTATTTTCTCTTACATTTTTGGAAGGTTATTCAATCCTTAAATTTCATAATCCTTTAAATGTAGTACGAAACGAAAATTATGAAATATGTTAAAAATTCTCTTTATATTGCTTTTATAGAAAAGAAAAGGGTGGAAGAACTATTTCTGACTAAAACTTAAGCTCTTCAAGGATTTGAAAAAAAATTGGGATATCATAATCTCTAAACCTGATAAAGTACAACCCTTGGATGTATATTACATATGAAAAGAAGACCTTAAAATTCTTTGCCAGAAAACTTAAAAAAGTAAGATTTAGAAAATTCTACCTCTCCCCCTGTTCCCCTCTGGCTCCAATCAGAATTTTTATATTTTTACCTAAGTTCAAAAAGGAAATGCCCTATGAGATATACTATGGACAAAAGATTTTTATGTATAAAAATTTATCATTCCCCAGTTGTTTAAACTCACAAAAATTTGGTATCATACAAACATTTTTCTTTTTTAGGTGATTTGATGAAAAACCAATTTTTTTTTAATTTGTGATATCTCAAATTTATTAACAAAAGTCCAACTTTGAAACCCTTTCTTTATTTTGGATTCCCCCTTTCGATGGAAAAAAAGAAATCAGGGGCTAAAACAAAGTAAATAAAAAAACTTTTTTATATAGCTACAAGGGCTCTGTTTTATTTTTAATGAAAATTTTATAAAAAAATTGAAGGAGTACAATGGGGAAATCTTTAGGCCCCCCTCTTGCTAATGTTTTTTTTTGCAAATTTTTTAAAAATTTGGTTAAAAGAATATCCTTTCCTTTTTAAACCTAGTCATTATTTTGGGTACGTGGAGACACCTTATTATTTTTTAAAAAGAGATCAAGGGTTTATTTGAAATGCTAAAAAACCCAAATTTTTTAAATTTTATACCAAATTGATCCAGGGGGGCCCTACCTTTTGGATATTAACTTTTCTCTAAAAACAATGCTCTCATTTCATCTGTGCATAAAAAACCCTATTACACGGCCTCACTACAAAAGTAATTTTTATACCCCTACTAATTAAAAAAGAAACCTAGTGGCAACCTATTATAAAAAGTTTTCAAATACTTGGAATTATTTCATTTTTCACTAAAAAGTGGAATTTATTATAAACATCTTTAGTATGAATAAATTTCTTTTAAAACATTTAAAAAAACTTAAAAGAAAACTTAGTATCCCCTGAAGCCCCCCCCATCTGTACCAAAAAAATAACCCGGAATTCCCGTATTTAGATTTTTTAAAATCAAAATTTGGAAAGGGAAATTCTTAGAATTGTCCCAAAAATTACGTACAGTAAATTTAAAAAATTATGTTTCAGTAAAAATTATTTTTGGGAAACCCTGTTTAAATTTTAAAATAGAACCCCTAAACCAAGTTTTCATAATAATCGTGTGAGAAAATATTTCAAAATTTGATTTTTATATGGAAAAACATGGTGGTTTCTCTTTAAAAATACGGGATTAAAGCTTTCCAACCCAAGTAAAATCTTCAATTAGATGCCGTTATTTCAAACAAAACACCCCCCTTCTTATGATAATTATGAAATTTTTGGGCTCTTCAAAATCGATTAGGGCCCAAATTTTACTAGAAAGCCTTGGATTGGACTTTAAAAAGTAATGTTAAAAGAATCCTTCCTCAAATTTACTCGAAAACTTTAAAAAAGTTTCCATAAAAGTATTTAATTTTCTTTTTTTTCAAAATTTTAATGCCCAGACGCTTTTTCCCCCCATGGATTCAGTTGGAGGGGGAAATCGACTCCTAGTTTTTATGGTTTGTTTTTTGTTCTTCACATTACAATTCTTTCATAGCAATTTTTGATTTAAACATATTTTTGAATTTGTATATACTATATCACTAAAATAATACACTAAATCTCCCGGCATTTTGTACTTTATTAAAAGGCCCTTTTTTTTCATTTTTTTTATTAAAACCCATTATTACCCCCCTTCACAAATTTTTTATAAATATGGATCTTTTAATATGTATTAGCTGTACATTATTATAAAAATTTTTTTGTATTTAATAAATCAAACATATCTTTTAATTCACCTATTTGGGCAAGGGTTTTATAATTCTGCCTTTATAATTTCAAAATTTTGGGGGTAAAAATGTTTTTTAATTTAACTTTCTAAAGTTAAAATTGTTTACTATAATATTTTAATCTTTAGAATCACTACATTGTATGTAATATCCTTTGAATTAATCATGATCTCCTTTTTTTTAAAAAAAATAATTGCCTAATTTTTGAATTTTAAGCATGTTTAAATAAAAGGAAAATTTTTTAAATGCCTTTCCAGTTTTTTTAAAAATGAAGATGAGTTTACACACCCAAAAACTTTTCTGCTTTGATTTTTTAAAAAGAAGAAAGAAGTTTCCATGTTTTTTTAAAACTTTGTCCTGAAAGATTATTTTTTCTCTTTCACCTAGAAACCAAAACTGCTACATATATATTTATATATATATTATATATATATTATATATAATATATAGTGGGGGTGTTGGTGTGTGTGTGTGGTGTTGTGTGTGTGTGTCTATATATACATATTGTAATATACTTTTATTATCAATTTATGTATTAATTTACTATATAATACACATAAAAAATCAATGGGGATATACATAAATTATATAATTAATATATTTTTAAAATATATATATAAATATATATATATACATATATAATTATATACATTTATATATATATTATATTATATATTATATATATATGTTTATATATATATATATATATATATGTATGTATAAATATTTTTTTGGTAAAATTGACCAAATCAGTTCATCCCAGCACCGATGGAAAGGTCGGCCTAGACCTCCCCCCCGGGCAGTTTAAACCTGAGCATACCGCATACCTCTTTACTCATATAGACATGTTGTGTTTCCCCATACTGTTTTCCCTTTACTGACTCCTAGTAAAAAATGCACGCCCGTTAACAATATCCCACGCTGCCCCAATTTGAAAAAGGCTATTAGCCTTAGTACGGGTATGATACTTTTTAACGGCGTGACTCTCTTTTACTAGGAGTTAGTAAGGAAACCGTGTGGGAACACACGAGACGATGTCTAATGAGTAAAAAAAGTTTGGGTGGGTCACGTGTCAGGTCAACCTGCCGCAGGGGGGGGGACGCCGACCTTACCTACTGGGACGCTGGGGAATAACGCCCCGGTCAGCGAGGTCAAAAACATCGTCATCTTTGCCAAATGATTGGTTCCCATTGGAACTTGGAAGCGTGGTCCCAAAGGTAACAGAAATAGATTTTTTGTATTGCCTATACAAAAATCTTTTTATAATAATTATATATATATATATAAAATATTTTGATGTATGTTAAAAGAAAAACAAAAAAAAAACAAACAAAAAAAAAAAAAAGAAACCCAAAACATACACCCCACCCCAAAAACCAACACACAACACCACACACACACACACACACACACACACACACACCACATATAATAATATAAAATTATATAATTTTAAATATATATATATATAATAATAATGTTATTTATATATATGTTTAAAAATAATATATAATATAAATTAGAATATAATATATATTAATATATATAATAAAGTTTTTTATATATAGGGGATAAAAATTATATATATTAATATATAATTATTATAATATATATATATAAATTATATATAATATATATGTTTTTACATTAACATTAATTTTTACATATATGTTATATATATATATATAATATATATATATATATATATATATATATATATTTTTATAATTTTTACTGATTTTTTACAAATTTTACATATTTTTTAACATATATGTATTATAATAATTATATAATATTTTATAATATTATATATATATAAATATAAATTATATATAAAATTCAATATATTTACATAAAAATTTTTATATATATATTTATATATATTATATATATATATTTTTTTTTATAATTTTTATATATATTATATTTATATAACATGTGTGTGTGTTGTGGTGTGTGTGGGTGGTGTGTGGTGTGTGTGTGTTGTGGTGTGTGGGTTTGGGGTGTTGTATGTGTTTGGGGGTCGTGGTATGTGGTGTGGGGGGTGTGGGTGAAATTTTTGTTAATGTATTTAGTTGTGTTCCAATTACTATTATATATATATATTAATAATATTATATATATAATTTTTATATATATATTTTATATATAATATTCCACACACACACTATTGTGTGTGTTGGGGTGTGGTTGGTGTGTGAATGTTGTGTGGGTGTGATTTAAATTTCGCAGCCCCTCCCCTCCAAAAAAGCATAGGGGGCCCCTGAGAGCTTCGCGTTCACCGAACGAGCCACAAACGGAGTGAGTTTCATTTTCCTTAAAAAGAAAACAAAAACGAGCGGTTCGTACCGAAAACGTACTTTATTTGAGTTTGCATGGTAATGGGCACGTTACTATGAAGGCGCAAAAGGGGGGCTGAGGGCACACCCCTTTTTCCCCTTTTTATTTTTTAAAAGTTAGGGGTAAAAATATATATGTTCAGCGCCGCGCGCATGTGTGTTGGGGTTTTTACCAGTATTTATTATATATGTATGTAAATCACACAATGGGTATACAAAAAAAAAAAACAAAAAGCAAATACGTAGGCCCCGCCCTATCACGCTTTCTACAAAAGGCCTAAAAACGACACGTCCCAAGTGGAGAGAGCACACGGGTCTACACGGGGCAATCGACTTAAAATTCAGCACATGCTTCAGGCGGTGTCAGAAAACCGAGATTCGCTCTTCCAACCATTCCCTTTAGTGTGAACCGTAACTAAAAAATTAAACTCTCACCTCGTCCTCCCCTGACCCCTCTTTGCCCTTTTTTCGCGCCCCTACTTATGGCTGCTTTATTTTTTGTCATTTACCTTTGTTATGTTTTGTGTTTTTTTTTCTGTTCGATCTCAAAATAAAACAATAAAAACACACGGCTCAGACACACACCCATACACAAACATACACAACACCACACACACATACACACCACCCCCCCCAAAAAACACACACACCCCCCCACACACACACACACACCCCCACACACACACACAACAACAACACCACACCCACACACAAAACACACACCTCATCACGCACAACCCACATAAAACAGAATTAAGGAAAAAAATAAAAGTTGGTTGGGTTATTAAAAATTTTATATATATATTATATAATTAAAATTTTATATATATTATAATATAATATAATAGAGAGAGAGAGGAGAGGGGAGAGAGAGAGAGAGAGAGAAGGGGGAAGCATATATTTTTTATTTTTATTATATATATATATATTAATATATTTATATATATTATTATTATTATATTTATATAATTACTGTTCTTATATGTAATTGTATGTTGTATATGTAATCATATTGTTTGTATGTTGGTTAATATACATATATACACAATTTTTCGTATTTTCAATCATCAAGGGGCTAACGCCGACGGGGGCCCCATGGCCGCATCCACCCTTCGTTTCCAGCCCAGGACCCTCGAGGCGAGTCTGCGGGGCACCCCCGGCCCATCTCAAATTTTCTCGCGCGGGTCTCGTCGAGCTTCCCCGCCTGATCTCCTGGGTCGTCCCCAGGCCCCTCCCCCAAAAGGTTGTCTCGCAGAGGAAACCCTATGGGAAAGGTTCCCCACGGGGAATGACGGGTACCCATATAGCAGGCCCCCATGCCATTTTCCTCACGGTGAAACCGCTGGTTGGACACGTATCCCCCAACGGGCCCCCATGCCCGGCAAGGGGGAGGGTTTACAAAAGGCATCAAGACAAGACTCCAAACACGGGAGAGCGCCGGTTTTCCTACCATAGGAAAAAACGGGCAGTAAAAGCCTTGAAGACATGCAGCTTAGACCTTCTGCATAGTACCGACATCCCCAAAATCTCTTTTTGATCGAGTTCAGGGTTTCCTTTTGCCAGACCAAACCCTTTATTGATTCTTGTCTACACCCAGAGATAGGACTACACTACCAAGGATGCAAGCTCCTTGATTTCAATCCCCTAGAAGCAGGGATCACTGAACGGTTCCCTAACACCCCCCAAAAGCCCTGAAATCTGGTCCGGAGACCTTAGGCCTGGGGCTTCGCCTCATTGCTAATGCATCAAACCCCACAGTGCCCCAAGCCCCTCGATAGATAGAAACATCGTGGGAAAAGTCAAGGTCGAGACCTTGATATTGCCTAGTGTTGCCCACACGACTTTGGCTAGTAGCTCTGCCTTTATCCACTCTATACGGGGTGTTAAAAAGTGTTGGTGCAAGGACCCCCAGCCTTGCTCACCCCTGAATTTCGACGCCCTCACCACACTTTACAGCACTTTCAGTCCCCTTTAAAAAGGCTTCTTTTGGGCCAATATCTGTGTCTGAATTCGCCTGAGTCTCAGGATCTCCCATGCGTTTCCCCCGATGAACCGAGTAAAACGCCTTCTTGAGATCGATTAGGTTGCAGAACCCACGCCCAAACTCACGACAGCGTTCCCAGTTCTCGAAGTGCAGTAAAAACGGTCAATTGTGGACTGCCAAAAGAAAAATCCGATTGCCCATCTTGATACTTAAGGGGGGTTGTGGTCCTTTCCCAAAGAAGTGGGGGGAAACCTTGCCTGGTAGCTGAGCAGTGAAATGCATGGTATTTGCTACAACCCAACGATCCTTTTTTCCCCCCTTCCAAGGGGATGACCAACCCCCCTCGCAGGTCGGGGGAATGGACCAGACTGCCGATGGCGTCAGGACTATATCGGGGCCCCGAGCCATGGGTTCCCCCCAACCCTTTTTAGAGTTCAATAGGGTTTCTATATGCCTGAGCTTTTTTTCCCTCTTCACTTGGAAAACGCCATCCTAAACCCCTGTTTGGGTAGGAGGTTCCTCACTGGTGGATGGTCTGGCACGGGACTGTGCATCGCTTGCACCAAGCTAACGTTGGAGGGTTACCTGGTACAACTGCTCAAAATAATCGCCCAACATTCATGAACCCCAAAATGATCTGAGAGACCTCCTCCGCTGATCGAACTGCGTTCTTGGGAGGGCTTAGAGTTCAGCTTTCTCAGGCTTGGTAGGCAGGGCGAAGGGCTTTTTCCAAGAAAAAATCCGAACCTCCTCGCAAGTTTTCCCGATAACTGTTTCCTTGTCCCTTCTCGCAGTGTCCAAGCCCACTCACCATGGGCGACGCAAGACTTGATTACCATTTTCTGAGCCATGCAACTGTTCAGTGGCCTCTAAAATCTCCAGGGGGTTGGATTCTGCCTTGCCCCTTTGGGGGTTAAAGCCCGTGACTCCCATGCTTCGAGTGTTACACGATTTAAAAGCTCCCCCCGAGCAACGGGTCCGACAGGTTTTTGGTTCTGTGAACGGTCAAAACTGGCCCCTGGTGAACCCCCGGAACACTCCTCTCCCTTATCTATCAGGTGAAACACCTTGGTGCCACTGGAGGGAGGGGGGGTTTTGAAGTGGGCCGCAGGGTAGCCCAAGCAGCCAGGTCGGGGGCCCCAGAAACGGGACTCCGGTAAAAACCCGTAGTTCGGGGGATCCTCCATTTCATGCTAACAAGAATGGGTCGACTCCTTTGGCCACTGTACCCGTTCGCTGTGCCATGTCCAGCGTGCGGGTTGGGGCGCTGGGATCAGGACCAAACCTCATTTTCCCGAAAGGAGGTTATTTTCGCTGTGGGATCGCTCCTAGCCCTGGGGCCGCAGACTCATCCGCTCGGCACACCGGGTACTGCTTGAAGTCGCCCCAAAAAAATGCGAATATCTTGTGGGGGAAAAATCTGCCAAGATGGGTTTGGGGTAAAACGCCCTTTCCCAATAAATTTACATACCTTTGGAGCATATACAAATAAGAGAATAACCAAAAGCATGCTTTAGTCCAATGCCCTAATCTCTCATCAAAACCGGGGTTCACCTCAACTACCCGGGCTGAAGTCGGCTGGAAAAGGGTATGGCTATGTGTGTGTGTGGTTGGTGTGGGTTTTTTTGTATATATATAAAATATACATAATACAAAAATTTTTATAAAAATTTTAAATAATATTATATATATTATTATAATATATATATATATATAAATATTAATGTCATAAATATAAAAAATATATTATTATATATTATTTATATATATAATTATATATAAAATTTTTTAATATAAATATATATATACAAAATTTTATATAAATATATATAAAATATATATATATATATATATAATTACATACATATTATATATTATTATATTATATATATATATATAAAAATTATTATATATTATATATTTTGTTTATATGGGGGTGGGGTGTGTGTGTGTGTTGGTTATTATTATATATTTTAAAATATAAAATATTATATATATTAATTTATTATATATTTTAATATACTTTTTTAATAAATTTAAAAATTCTATTTTTTTATATATATTTTTTTATTTTTTTTTTTATATTATATATATTTTTAAATATTATATATATAAAATATCTATATATTTATATATATATTATTATATTTATATTTATTATATCTTTTTATTTAAACCCCCACATTATTTGTATATACATATTATAATATAAATATATTATTATATTATATATATATATATATATTATATATTTATATATAATTAAGGGCCCGGTGGCCGATGGTTAGAGCGTGGGACCAAGACTTCCCGAGGCAATCGAGTTCCAGGGTTGGGTCCCGCTGGCGGTTGTTCCCTTGGGGCAAAAAACTTCACCCCGATTGCCTCCCCTACCCATGGGTAGCTAAGCCCCCAAAGTAAAACGCGGTCCCAAGCCGGATAAATAGAGAAATGATTACTAAAAAGGTAAAAACCGGTACTCTCCTGGAAAGGAACTGGGGGCCCCACCACTATTACTCCAAGACATCACAACATGAAAAATAAAAATAATAATAATAAATATCATGCTTGACCCCGGGGCTCAGACATGAACCCACCCTTAAAGGAAAAATATAATATTATATATAATATATTATATATATTATAATATATTTATTATAAAATTTTATATAAAATATTATATATACACCGCGCACACACGACACGCACACACCCTACACAAAACACACACACACACACACACACACAACACACACACACAACACAAAAACACACACACACAACAAACACACACAAAAAAAAAAAAAAAAAATAAAAAAAAAAAAAAAAAAAAAAAATAAAAAAAAATATTAAAAAAAAAAAAAAAAAAAAAAATAAAACCACACCTTTTCCCCCCCCCCCCCCCCCGCCTCTCCCTCTCTCTCCTCCTCCCCCTCTCCTCTCTCTTCCCCTTCCCCCCCCTTTTTTCCAAAAATATAAATAAAATAAATAATAAATAAAAATAACAACATAATATAAAACAAAATATATACATATGCATTTAAAAATATAATATAAAAATATATTATATATATAATATATATATATATAAAAAATATAATAAATTTAATAAAAATATTTATTTATATATATAAATTTAATAAATTTAATATATAATATAAATTATATATATATGTGTGTTGTGTGTGTGTGGGTGTGTGTGTGTGTGTTGGGGTGTGGGTGTGGTGTTATGGTGGGGTGATGGGTGGTGGGGTGTGGGTGTGTATAATATATATATTATATATATAATATATATATATATAATATATAATATATATATATAATTATATATATGTGTGTTGTTGGTGTGTGGTGTGTGTGTGTGTGTGTGTGTGGTGGGGGTGTGTGTGTGTCTGTGTATGTGATGTGTGTGTGTGTGTATAAAATTTTAAATAACAATATAATTAAAATTTTTAAATAAATTTAAAAATTTTTTATTAAGTTATATATACATATATATATATTAATTTTAAAAATATAATAATATTTATAAAATAATATATTATATATATATAATTGTTTTAATTTAAATTACATATAAATTTTATATTTTTTATCTTATATTTATTTTATTTTTTATATAATATTTATATACCACCACCACATCCCAACACCCCACACACACCACCACAACACCACCCACACACAACACACACACAACCCCCACCCCAATTTATTTTTTATATTTTATTATTATATTTTTATATATATATATATATATATATATTATCCACCACACACACACACCTCCTACCCCCACACACATACACACACCACACCAACACACACCCCCCCACACCCCCCACCCACACACCAAAATTATTAATATATATATATATAATATATATTTATTTAAAATATATATAATATATAATTATCATATATTTTATAAAATTATATTAATATATTATTATTATATTAAATATATATTTTTATTTAATAATATAAAATTTAAAATTTTATAGAAGGAAGAGGAGGAGAGAGGAGAGAGGGAGAGGAGAGAGAGAGAGAGGGGAGAGAGAGAGAGAGAAAGAGAGAAGAGAGAGAGATGTTGTATTTTATTATATATTAAATTTTATTAATATATTATTATATTTATTAATATATTATATAATATAATATATTTTTTAATTATATATATATATATAATTAATATTAAATATATTATATAATATATATATATATATATTGTGTGTGTGTGTGTATGTGGTGTGTGTGTGTTTGTGTTGGGGTTTTGTGTGTGTTTGTGTGTTGTGTGTGTGTGTGTGTGTGTGTGTGTGGTTGGTGTGTGTCGTGTGCGTGGTGCGCGGGGTGTATTATTATATTTATATTATATATATAATATATATTATAATTATTTATATATATTATATATATATATATATATTATATTTTTTCCTTTAACGGTAGGGTTCAGTCTGAGCCGCCGGGTCACAGCATGATACTTTTTATTATTATTATTTTTTTTCATGTTGTGATGCTCTTGGGGTAATACGTGGGAGGGTCCCCAGTTCCTTTCCCCGGAGAGTACCGGGGGGTTACCTTTTAGATAATCTTCTCTCTATTTTTTTCCGGGGTTGGGCCCGCAGTTGACTTGGGCTTTGGGTTAGCACCCGGGCTAGGCAGGCAATGGGTGAAGTTTCCTTTCCCAAGGGAACAAACCCCCCAGCCGGGGTCGAACCCTGGAACTCAATTTCCGTCGTGACGTCTTAGTCCGCGCTCTAACCTTTGGCCACCGCGGCCCTTATTATATATAATATATATATATATATATATATATAATAAATATATAATAATAAAATAAATATTAAATTAAAAATAGGATATTTTAAATAATTTTTAAAATTATATATATATAAATAAATATATTAAAATTATTTATTTTATATATATTTTTAAAATTAATTATTATAATTTATTTAAATTATTTAAATATATTTTATATATATATTTTAAAATTTAATATATATTATATAGGTAATATATTATATTGTATATATAATTATATATTTATATATAATATTATATATTATATTTTTATTTTAATTAAACCCCAAAAAAACCACACCACAAAACCCATATACTACTCAATATAAATTATATAATTATTATAATATAAAAATATATATATATATATTTGTATGTTTGTATATTAATATATATATAAAATTATATATATATATATATTTTAATATAATAAATATAAAATATGTTATATATATATGTATATATATAATATATTAATATATAAATATATATATATATTATATAAAATATTTTTTAATATGTTATTTATAATTAGTTTTTATAATATATATTATAATAATATATATATTTATTTATTAAAATTTGTATATATGTAATTGTCTTATATATACAGAAAACACACACACCACACACACACACATAGCCATCCCATTTCCAGCCGACTTCAGCCCTGGGTGTTAGGGCACCGGGTTGAGAGAGTTTTTGGGCATTGAGACTGAACATGTTTTTGGGTTTCATGTTCTTATTGCGTATAGTCCTCCGATGATGTAAAATTGAGGAAAGGGGCGTTCCCCCCAAACTCGCATCTGGGGCAGCTATCCCCCACGAGATATTCGCTTTTTCTGGGCGCCCAAATGCAGTATCCGGCTGTGACCAGCTGGCTATGAATGTCGTGGGCCCCCATGGCTCAGGACTGCCCCAGCCGGAAAAAACCTCCTTCTTGGAAATGGGATCTCGGGCTCCTGATACCAGCGCCCCAACCCCATCGTGGACATGGCACAGCGATACGGGTACAGTGGCCAAGGAATCGCCACTTTTTTGTTACAGCAAGGGGGGGGACCCTCCAAAACTACGGGGTTTACCGGATCCCGATTTCTGTGGCCCGACCATGGGCTGCTTGTGGCTCCCTGCGGGCCACTTCAAACTCCCCCCCCCTCCATGGCCCCCCTAAGGTGTTTCACCGGGATAACTAAGGGAGTAGAGTGTTCCCGTGGGTTCCCATGGCAGTCTCGACCGTTTTCCAAACCAACAACTGTCGGCCCCCAGTTGCTCTGTGGGAGCTTTTAAATGTGTAACACTCGAAGCAGCTGGAGTCCACTGGCGTACACCCAAGGGAAGGCAGAATTCCAACTCCCTGGGTATTAGAGGCCATGAAGCATTTTTGCAGGCCCAGCTAAATGGATCAAGTCTTGCGTCGCTCCTGGTGAGTGGGGCTTGGCACTGCAAAAGGGGACAAGGGAACATTCATCAAAATCTTGTGAGGAGGTTCAAGGAATTTCTTGGAAATGCCCTTTCGCCCTCCCTACCAAGCCCTGAGAAAGCTGAATTTAAACCCCCTCCTCACAGATGACGCTTCGATCGCGGAGGCGGTCATCTCAGTCTTTGGGGGTCTAAATGTTGGGCAGATTTTTTTGAGCAGTTGTACCGGGTTTAACCCCCCAACAGTTAGCTTGGTGAAACATGTCACAGTGCCTGTGCCCCCCATCCCCATGGGGAACCCCTACCCAAACAGAGGTTAGGATGGCGATTTCCAACTAAAGATGGAAAACTGCGGGGCATATATGAAATCCTATTGAACTGCTAAGGCTTGGGGTAAAACCTTTGGGTGGGGGGCCTGCATAAGTCCTGACTGCCATCTGGCATCGGTACCATTCCCCCTGACCTGCGAGGGGGTGGTACCCTCTCTGGAAGGGAAAACGGGTCGTTGGTTTTTGGGAACTACCATGGCTTACACTGCCAGCAAACCGGGAAGGTTCTGGCCCCCATTCTTTGGAAAAAAGGATCCCAACCCCCATGAAATATCAGAGACGGGGCAATCTGGATTTACTTTGGCAAGTCCACAATTCCGTTACTAGCACTTCGAGAACTGTGGAACGCTGTCGTGATTTGGTCTGGGTTCTTGCAACCACATCGATCTCAAGAAGGCGTTTTACCGGTTCATCGGGAAACGCTATGGGATCCCAACTCGGCGAATTCAGACCAGATTATTGGCCTAAAAGTAAGCCCTTTTACTGGTACTGAAATGCTGTAAAGTGTGGTGAGGGGCTGTGAACTCAGGGGTGAAGCAAGGCTGTGTCCTTTCACAACACTTTTCAACACCCGTTAGAGTGGATAATGACAGGTACTAGCCAAAGCAGTGGGGCAAAACAGGGAATATCAAGGTCTCGACCCTTTACTTTGCCGCGTTTGCTATCCTATCGAGTTTCTTGGAGTCATGGTGGCGGCTCTGATGATTAGCAATGAGGGGAAGCCCTTAGGCCTAGAGGGCTCCTGGCCAAAATTTGGACTTTGGGGGCCCGTTTGGGGGAACCCCTTCAGTCGATCCATGCTTGCGGTAGGGATTGAAGTCACAGAGAGCTTTGCATACCTTGGAGTGAGTCCCTATCTTGGGGTGTCGACCAAAAAGTCAAAGACGGTTGGGCTGGCAACAGGACCATGAACCGGGGTCAACAAGAGCATTTGGAGATGTCGGTACCCATGCAGAAGGTCTAAGCTGCATGTCTTCAAGGCTTGAAAACTGCCAGTTTTGCTCTATGGTAGTGAAACCTGGGCGCTCTCCATTCTTGGGGGTCTTGTCTTGATGCCTTTTTTTAAAAAGTCCCTTCGCCGGATCATGGGGTACAGTTGGCGGAAATAAGTGTCCAACCAGCGGTTACACCTGAGACTGGCATGGGGCCTGCTATATGGGTACCTAGCTCATCTCCCTGTGGGCGACCTTCCCCTCAGGTTGTCTCCTGCGAACAACCTTGGGGGGAGAGGCCTTGGGGCGCCCAGGAGTCATGGGCGGGCCCCGCGAGACCTGTCGCGAGAAATTAGGATGGGCCGTGGGGCCCGCCTGCGCTCGCCTCGAGGGCCTCGTGGCTGGGAAAAGAAGGGGGGATGCGGCCATGCGCCCCCCGTCGGCGTTACCCCCTTTATGATGATGATAAAACGGAAAATGTGTGTATATTTATATATACCACATACAAGATTACAATATTATGTAAAATATACATAAAACAATAACATATAAACATGTACATATAAAATATAATAATATTATATATTAATATATATATATATAAAAAATATATATTATATATTATATTATAAATTAATATATTTTATTTTCTCTCTCTCTCTCCTCTCTTTTCTCTCTCTCTCTTCTCTCTCTCTATAATTTTTTATAATTTTAATTAATAATATAAAATATATAATATATATATATATATATACACCACCACATCATTTTTTTTTCATTTTTCTTTTATGGGGTTTTTTTCTGAGTATGTGTGGGTGGTTTGGGGTGTGTGTTGGTGGTATGTGTGTGTGTGTGGTGTTGTGTGTGTGTGTTGTCGTGTGTTGGTGGTGTGTGTGTGTGTGGTGTGTAGTTGTGTCTGTATGTGTATGTGTATGTGTATTTTGTGTGGTCTGTGCCTGTGTGTTTTTATGTTGTTTAGTGAGATTTGAACAGAAAACAAAAACAAAAAAACCCAACAAAGGTAAATGACAAAAAAAAAAACAGCCATAAGTAGGGACGCGAAAAGGGGGACAGAGGGGCAGGGGGGAGACAGAGGTGAGAGTTTAATATTTAGTTAGGGTTTCACACTAAGGGAATGGGTTTGGAAGAGCGAATCTCTGGTATTCTGACACCGCCTGAAGCATGTGCGTGAATTGTATATGTACGATTGCCCCGTGTAGACACCGTGTGCGTCCTTCCACTTGGGGACAGTGTCGCATATTTAGGCCTCTTGTAGAAATGCGTGATACGTCGTGGCCTACGTAGTTGCATTTTTGTTATTTTGTTTTTTGTATACCCTTTGTGTGCATTTACATACATATATCCCAAAAATACATGTGTACACACACACACACATGCGCGCGCGCGCTCGATACATATATATGCCTTTATCTCCCTAACTTTATAACAATAATAAAGTAAAGCGGTGTGTCCCTCAGCCCACACTTTGCCCCTTTCATAGTTAACGTGACCATTACCATGCAAACTCAAATAAAGTACTGTTTTCGGTACGAACCGCTCGTGTTGTTTTCTGTTTTAAAGGAAAATGAAACTCACTCCGCTTGTGGGCTGCGTCGGGGAACGCGAAGCTCTCATGGCCTCCTATGCCTTGTTGTGAGGGGAGGGCTGCTGTAATATAATCACACACACACACACATTCACACACCAACCAAAACACCACACACACAATATGTGTGTGTGTGTGATTATATTATATATATAATTATATAATATAATATTATATATATATATATATATATAAAATATATATAATATATGTTATTGTATGAACACATATCTAAATACATTACAAATACATTCACCCACACACACACACACACATACACAGAGACACAAAAAAACACATACACAAACACACACCACACACACACACCACACACACACACACACCACACACACCCACACCCCACACACACACACAAAGTATATAAATAATATATTTTAATATAATATATAATATATATATTATATATATATAATTATTATATTTTATTTATATAAATATATGTATATAATATTTTATATAATATATATATATATTAATAATATAATATATATATATATAAAATATAACATATATATAATACATATATATAAAATTATATAAAATATATATAATGTATATATATATAAAATTATAATCATATATATAAATACTATATATATATTATATATTTAATTAATAAATATATAAATAACAAATTAAAAAAAAATATTATATATTATATATTTAAATTATATTATTTATATATAATAATTTTAATGTGTGTGGGTGTGGGTGGGGTTTGTGTGTGTGTGGGTGTGTGTTATGTGGTTTGGGGTTTTGGTGTGTAGTTTTGTGTTTGTATTTTTTTTTGTTTTTTTTTGTTTTTTTTTTTCTATATACATAATACAAAATATAATATATATATATATAATATTATATATATATATAAATGACTTATGTATGGCATATAACATAAATCTATTTTGTTACCTTTTGGACCACGCTGCTCCAAGTTCAATAAAACCCAAACACTTGGCGAAGATGCAAATGTTACTGACCTCGCTTGACCTGCAGTTATTCCCACGTCCAGCTAGGTAAGGTCGCGTAGCCTCCCCCTGCGGGCAGTTGCCCTGAACGTGACCCAGCAAACTGTTTTATCATAAAAGACATCGTCTCGTGTGTTCCCACACTGTGTTCCTTTACTGAACCCCTGTAATAGAGAGTCACGCCGTTAACAAGTATCACTACCCCTTACTAAGGTAATAGCCCTTTTACAATCTGGTGGCAGCGGTGGGATACTTGTTAACGGCGTGACTATTTATTACTAGGAGTTCAGTAAAGGAACACAGTATGGGAACACACGAGACGATGTCTATATGAGTAAAGAGGTATGCTGGGTCATGCGTCAGGTCAAACTGCCCCGGGGGGGGAGGTCTAGGCCGACCTTACCATGCGGATGCTGGCGATGAACTGATGGTCAATGTATACACAAATATATATTTATACATACATATATATATATAATATTAAATTATATACTATATATATATAAAAATATATATTTTATATTTTATAAATGTATATATATATATATGTATATATATATAATATATATATAATATATAATAATATATATATATAATGTATATGTATATCCCCCTATAGATTTATATGTGTATTATATATGTAATATTAATAATAAGTATGTATATATAAAAGTATATACATATATGTATATATAGACACACACACACACACACACACACCCCACACACACACACACACACACATAATAAAATATATAATATATATATATATATATATAATTTTATAATATGTAGCAGTTGTTTGGGTCTTCTAGTGTAGAAGCAGAGAAAAATAATACATTTCAGGACCAAAGTTTAAAAGAAAAATTGGAAACTTCTTCTTCTTTTAATAATCAAAGCAGAACGTTTCGGGTGTGTAACACTCATCTTCATGTGTATAAAACTGGGAAAAAGCATTTAGAACATTATCCTTTTATTTAAACATGCTTATATACAAAATCTCAGGCAATTATTTGTTAAAATATAATGGAGATCATGATTAATTCAGGATATTACATACAAATGTAGTGATTCTAAAGATTAAGAATTATTATAGTAAACTAATATTAACTTTAGATAAGTTAAATTTACAAAACACTTTTTCACCCTAAATTTGAAATTATCAAAGGGAGAATTATGAAACTTGACCAATAGTTGTAGGAATATACAAGATATGATTGATTTATTAAATACAACAAAATATATGATACTGTACAGCTTAATACATATTAAAGATACCATATTATATAAAGAAATTTGTGAAGGTGGTAATAATGGTGTATTAATAAGAAAAATTGACAAAAAGGGCCTATTAATGAAGTACAAAATGCCGGGAGATTAGTGTACTTACTTTACGTGATATAGTATATACAAACTTCAAAATATGTTTAGAATCTAAAATTGCTATGAAAGAATTGTAATGTGAGAGAACAAACACAAACCATAAAAACTAGGCAGTCGATGTCTCTCAACGAATCCAATGGAGGAAGCAAAGCGTCTGGGCATTCAAATTGAGAAAAAAGAAATTGAATACATTATGGGAAACTATTTTAAGATTTCGATGTCATTGAGGAATGGTATTCATTAACATTACGTTTTAATGTCCATATCCAAAGGCTTTCTAGTATATTTAGGCCTAATCTGATTTGGAAGAGTCCAAAATTTCATAATTATCATAAGAAGAGGGGTGATTTTGTTTGAAATAACGGCATCTAATTGAAGATTTACTTGGGTTGGAAAGCTTTAATCCAGTATTTCTATAAGAGAAAGCACCATGTTCTTCCATATACATAAATCAATTGTGAAATATTTTTTTTCACACAGATAGTTTTATGAAAACTTAGGTTTAGGGATTCTATTTTAAATTTAAACAGGTTACCAATAATAATTGTACATGAACACATAATTTTTAACTTTACTGTACTGTATTATTGTGGACAATTCTAAGTAATTTCCTTTTCCAAATTGTGTTTTAAAAACATCTAAATAGGTTTAATTTCATCAGGTTTTGTCTTTTGGTACAGATGAGGGGGTAGCTTCAGGAGATACTAATTTTTTCTTAATGTTCTTGTAAATGAAATTTTAAAAAGAAATTTATTCATACTAAAGATGTTGATAATAAATTCCACTTCTTAGTGAAAAATGAAATAATTCCAAGATATTTTGAATGCTTTTATAATAGGATTGCCACTAGGTTACTTTTATATTTAGTAGGGATATAAAATTACATTTTGTAGTGAGGCCAGTGTAGATAGGTTTTCTATGCACAGATGAAATGAGAGCATTGTTTTGACGAGAAATGTTAATATCCAAAAGGTAGGCAGCCACGGGGACTCAATCTCGTGTATAAATTTAAAATTGGGTTGTTTAGCATTTCAAATAATCCATGTGATCTCTTTAATAATAATAAGGTGTCATCCACGTACCAAAATAATGACTGGGTTTAAAAGGGAAGGATATTTTTTTTAAAACCAAATTTTCCAAAAATTGAAAATAAAAACATTAGCAAGAGTGGGGCCTAAAGGACTTCCCATTGCTACTCCTTCAATTTCTTTATAATTTCATTGAAATAAAACAGATGTCCTTGGTAGCTATATACAAAATTTTTTTTTATTACTTTGTTTAGACCCTAAATTTCTTGTTTTCCATCGGAAAGGGAATCCATAATAATAGAAAGGGTTTCATCAAGTTGGACTTTTGTTAATAAATTTGAGATATCACAAATGGTAAAAAAATTGGATATATTCATCAAAATCACCTAAAAAAGTAAAACTGTTTGTATTGTATACTCATTTATAGTGAGTTTAATCAACGGGGGAATTAAAAATTTTTGATACATAATAATCTATAGTCCTGATAGTATGGATCTCATAGGAACTTTTCCTTTTTGAATCTTAGTAAATCATAAAAATTCCTGATCTGGAGCCAGAGGGAAAACAGGGAGGAGTAGGTAGAATTATCTATAATCTTATCTTTCTTAAGTTTTGAGCAAAAAATTTAATTTGTCTTCATTTTCTATATGTAGATATACATCCAAGGGTTGTACTTTATCAGTTTAGAGATTATGAAAATCCTAATTTTTTTGCTAAATCCTTGAAGAGCTTAAGATTTGAGTCAGAAATAGTATCTTCCACCTTCTCTTTTCTATAAGAGCAATATAAAGAGATTTATAACATATTTCATATGATTCTTCGTTTCAGTACTATCATTTAATGGGTTATGATAATTTAAGGATCTGAATAACCTTCCAAAATGTAAGAGAAAATAGAGATTTTTTTTAAATTTTGGAGGAGGAAAACAAAATTTTAATTTTTGTTTAGTTTAGTTTGGAAAGACTTACATACTCTATTATTAATATTACAGACTTTACAAAGTTTAATTCTTAAAAAAAAAGGAATAAGGTTTGGTTTTAAACACTCTTTAAAAAAAGAAAACCTTTTTCTTAAATGTGAATTCTGGTAATTTCATTTCAATTACCTCACCTTTTCTTAATAGTAGCAGCTGTGGAACTTCTGGGGGGGAAGCGGAGAAAAATGACAAGTTTCAGTACTAGTGTTTAATTCATCAAAAAAATGAGGCTCAGTCGGAGGACATTTGGGTGCCTAGTTTTTTTTCCCTTACTTATAGAAGCTATTGTGATGTTTATGCTTTTTCACATTACAATTCATTCATTAGCATTTTTAGATTCTAAACATGGGTCTTAAGTTGAAGACCATGTTCTTAGCCGCGAGATGGTGTGGCAGGGTGGTCATTTCCTGCACGCTGACTTTGAACCCCAGCATACTGAGGTCAGTACCGAAAGTAGAGCCTTGCCATGCGTGAACTCCAGACTATACATACTCACTATGCATAGGCTTATACATAATATGGTTTGACTATAACCAAAAATGTGTATACATATAAGGGTATACATTCCTCAGCATATTGAAAATTCGTTTCTAGATAATCATAATAAATTTAGAAATAAATTCACCCTTTGGGGGGTAACTGTGAATGCATGGAAGTGAAAGTAAAACATAATAATTATCTTGTTAAAAAAATAATAAAATAAATAAACAGAACAGATAAGAAGAGGAAGGCCACAACATAAAACACGAAAAAAAAAATCATAAAAGAGATCGAAAAAAAGCACGGCCGTAGCAGAGCTGCTCAAAATGCACATTTCCTTTGTCTACGAGAAGGGAAGGACAAAGAGCAAAAACAGTGGCAAGATATATAATGCAGCGGGCCCAAGGTATTTCGAACTTTAAATCCGCCTAGAATAAATACGTGTTTCGTCCGCCGCGCGTCTGCAGTATATCAGTGTATCCATGCTGGTGGGTTCACGCTGGGAATGCACGCTGTCATGAGCGATAAAAAATGGAGTGGAGGAAGACAAATAGATGGATGGGAAAGATGAAAGCAAGGAGAGGAACAGAGGCAAAGAGAGGGGAAAGGGGAGAAGAAGAAGAGGAAGTGGGAGTAGAAATTGGGGTGGGAGTGGAAGAGGGAAAGGAGGAAAGAGAGGAAGAGGCAGAGGCATAGAGAGAGACTGAGTGTGAAGGTGAATGATGAGTGAGTGAGGGTATGTGGAGGAGGGTCAGGAAAGGGAGAAGGAAGAGATGGAGAAGAGGAGAGAGAGAGGAAGGTAGGAAGAGAAAATGAGAGGAGGGTGGGGGTCAAAAACTCCGTAAAAGCCCGCGAACAAGAATTCCAACCTACGAGAGATAAGAGACAAGTGCAAGAAAACGAGAACCCCCCCCTTTCTCCCAAAGGGCCTCCTCCCTAGTGCCCATCACCTCGATTCCCGTAGAAGTCCCGCACAGCTGATGACACCAATGACCCATAGATAGATTCCTCACCGTGTAGTTAGTTGCATAAACTCATGCGGACATACTTACAAGAAAACGCTGCATTAACGTATAGTAAATGCATGAGACACAGCATACGCAAAAACAATGTGAAAATGTGAATAAGAAAAAATATATAGTTTTTTATAAATCCATACTGTGTTTCTCATAGCTTTGTGCCCAAAGGGGAATTGTCGTTTTACTTTTTTTAAAATTTTGGGTTTTGGGTAGCTTTTTCCGGAATCTAAAATAAAGAATTAACATTTCCCCAAAAGTAGATAACCATGGTGATGCCGATCTCTTGCTTCCTCGCAGTTCCCCCCAGAGTGGACTTGGACTGCTATTTTTGGGTAATAAATCGCCAGGGAAATCTAAAACTTCGCTAGTGGAACTGACATTGTTTAAATACAGGGATGGATGGTGGTTTTTAGGCATTCGGCGCGCAGCGCTCGAACAAGATAAAAACCTTTCATGTAATATATATATATAATAAATAAATTATAAATTTTATATATATAATATATATTATATATATAATTTTCACTAAGTTCAGCCGAGTCAGCTACCCCCTGAACCCCAAAGGAGGGGTGGCATTAGTCACACAAAACTCACAGGCTTTGCATACTCTTCTTTTATATTATATTTATAATAATATAATATATATATTTAAAATAATTAATATATATATTTATATATTGTGTTGTGTGTGTGTTGTGTGTGTGTGTGGTTTATAATATATATATTTTTATATTATATATATATATATAATATTATATATATAATTTGTGTGTGTGTGTGGGTTGTTGTGTGTTATTATATTTTTTTTATTATATATTTTTTTTATTATATTTTAAATTTTTATATACATTAATGGGGGCCGCGGGGGCCGAATGGTTGGCGTCGGACTCCAGACGTCACACGGGCCCCCCGGGGCGTTTTTCCCTTGGGCAAGGGAAATTTACCTCAAATTTCCTACCTAGCCATGGGGGGCCAAGCCAGCCCAAATCTTCCCGGGGAAAAAGAGATGGTGACTCGATAAAAAAAAAAAAAAAAAAAAAAAAAAAAAAAAAAAAACACCGGCGGAAGGAAAGCCAAACCCCCGCCCCTAAAATTCCAAAAAAAACAGGAAGCCAGATCGTCAAGGCCCGGGGGCCGAATGGTTGAGCGCGGGCTGTCACGTCGGCAACTGAGTTTAAAAGGGGTTTGAGTCCCGACCGGGGCGTTTTTTCCATTGAGCAAAAGGGAAATTCACCTCGAATGCCTACCAAGTCACTTGGGGGCCAAACCACCCAAGCGGTGGGCTCAAACCCCGGGTAAAATAAGAGAAAGATTACCTAAAAAAAGGGAACACCTCACCTCCGTGGAAAGGAACTGGGACCCTACCCGTACTCCTCCAAGGCATCACAAAATGAAAAAATACAATTAATATCATTTGGGGGTGTGACCACCCGG
>NW_023657871.1:0-12500 GCF_015228065.2 Penaeus monodon
GTTTCTTTGTAGCATGAGGGGGACAATTTTTGGGAGAATTTCTTGGATTTGGGATTTAGCGCAATGAAACGAAAAGGCTTGTTTTTTCGGTTTGTGTTAGGTGTGAAGGTGTTTGAATTGGGGAGGGGGAGGCAGAGTTGTTCTGGAGGAGATGCGGGTCCGGGGTTGAAGTCGGGGTAGGTAGTGTAGCGCTGTTGTGGCGTATAGGAAGCAGTGTGTTTTTTTCCCTATTTGTTTCGTTTTCTTTAAATGTTCTTTTTTTTTGGGGGAAAGAATCCGCTAACCAATGTGGCCCTTGCAGTTGCAGCTTTTTGATCTCCCCTTCTTTTTTGGGAAGAAGTGACCTTCGTTTACCGCAACGAGAGCTCTGTGTGTGGGGCATGAGTGTTCGAACCTGTAGCATTTTAAAGCTTGTTCGATCGAAAAAGCCTCTGGTACAATATCAAAATTTGGGTCCGATGTTTGACTCATGATCCCACATAAAAAAATTTTTCGGGGCTTCCTCTGGGGGCAGAAACCGAATCTTCACGATTCGCGACTAGGGAGGTTTGAAAACGTCGGACAGTGACACTGTTCTTGGGGGATACTTCCTACAGAACGTAGGAGGATCGTCCTTTCGATCTTTTTACCACGACCAGCATTTTGCCTTTTTTTTTCCGGAAGGGGACGGGAGAAAAACACATGTTCGTTAAATTTTTTTTGGGCTACATTTTTTCCTATATAATAATAAATAATTTTGGGTAATATTACATATATTTACTTATATATATTATATTAATTATATTGTTACCCGGCCGCCTCGTCTCTCTGCACCAACACAAAGCGGCTAGGCAGAGGGCGTTTATCCACGGGGTCAGAAACTGAACAGCTCCAAGGGGCATAGGCACCACAGCGTCCCAGAAACCACGGGGGGAAACCCAAAGTGGCGAGGCGGGGCCCGAATAAACACAAAATGACAGCTTTCCTTTATTTACTTTTACACTTTCTATAGGACAATACAGGGGGAAACCCCATTCACACTGCCAAAACACTTATAACGGGCAAAACAAAATTTTCAGGGCACAAGGGCACACCAAGTCCCTTTACAGGAGCCCCCAACTCCGTCCCCGGCTTGTTCCCCCCCTCCGCTCACAGCCAGTTGCGTCAGTTTGCCCAGGTCCCTTTTGTTAACCTGCCGGGCATCCTTTTCATGTTAACAATGTTTTTGCACAGAGACAAAGACCCCCGGCGTAGCCATCCCCCCCTATCAAGCAACGACCCGTCTGCTCTGACATACCCACACCTGAAACAAACTACAGAAAAATTTTAAAATAAATTACCCCTCGGGAAAACAAACAAAATTCTTTAAAACAAAAGAAACCGAAATTGAAAATCTTTTTCCAAAAACACAAAACTTTCATCCACGGGGCTTTCTTTGCTCTCGCTGGGGTCGCTCGGGAGGTGTGGGGGGCGGTAGATTGGCATGGCCCCAAAGGGGGGTATCTTCTCCCCCCAAGACCGGGCTCAGGGGAATTGACTTCTGTTGCTCGCCCTCACCGTCCAAAAGCTCGCCCTCATCTCGGTCAGCGTTCCCACGTCCTCATCGCCACTACGGGGGTTAACGCATCTTTTTTTTTCACCATGGCCCCGGGATTATTTCCGGGGCCCATGGTACCCCCACACCGGTCCACGTGGAAAAACCGAGGTCGTTTTCGCCCTCTGCGAATTCGTAGTGCATCGGGGGCCCCCTTACCACCGTGTAGGGCCCTTCCCAGGGGCTCTGTGCTCTGTGCGAGAGCCCTCGTTTTCCGCCCGGGGGTTTGACCACACTCTGTCCCCTATGTTTACCTCATTTCCCCTCTGCGCCGGTCATAAGTCCCTTCATGGCATGTCCGCACCTTTTTTTCCCTCCTTCTTTTTGGTACAGTCTATAGACACCCTCATGTAAAACCTAAATCTTTGACTACCTCAAAGAATTTTTAAGAGAAATGTCATGAAAAAAAACCTTTTTTCATTTTGGGGCGCTTAAACGATACCTGACAAACCAAATGAAAAATTTAGCGGGGATCTTAGAAAAAAAAATTTAAACAATCTAAATAAACCTACCAGGATCACAGAACCCTTCATCCGTTAAAACGTCAAATATAAAACAGATCTGACCCATTCGTTGCGACTTACCCCTTGTCAATTGCAGCCCACGAACTATTAATATGCAATAATAAAAGAGCCCCAAAGCGACAACCTTCATAAAAACTTCCCGTGACCTACAAATTACGCCCCCCAAATAACTTTGTAAAAATATTAGTGCCCCATCGACCCTCTTAGAGATTCTTACACAATACGTTCCAGACAAGTAACTTCTCTCGAACGTACTGAAAAAAATAGTATAGACCCACTGCCCCCCTTAAAACCAAATTTTGTTACACCCCCCCCCCCCCCCATGGATAAATGAGGACATCAGAAGAGCTAACAGACCAAAACCCCAAACTCAAAAATTCTCAAAAAAAATGAACCGCTTTGGCCCTTCCTCTGAGTTAAACAAAAAAGGAAAAATTTAAAAACATTAATCCACTCAGCAAAAATGTATTTCCAAAATAAGTTCAAGAGAAAACACACCCAAAAGAAACTGGAAAAATTTAAAAACGTTGTGCCAAAAAAAAACACCACACAGCCACCCTAATTCCATTAGTAGTATAAAATCAAACGACTATTTTGCAAATATCGGAAACCTCCCCTATAACAGACGCTGTTTTCCTTGGGCCCCCCACAAAACACACAGAAAAGGGTTTCCCAAACAAATCTTTCAGACCACACCCCATGGGAGTGGAAACAACGTCTTAACAAAAAACTTTTACGTGAAACGAATGCTGTAGGGGGGATAACATTGCTTTTCGATTCTCAAAAAGCTTCCCCCGCAATATTTAACTTCTTATAAACCATCTATACCCACCGGTACTTCCCTCCTGTGGAAACAGGTATCATAACCCCTCTTCAAATCAGGGAAAATCAAAAATTTTGAAAAATTTATCGTCCTGAAAACTTTACCCCGTAATATCTAAAGTGCTAGAAAAAAATTTTTGCAAAACAACTATCAAAATTCTTAGAATCTTCATCATTTCCGAACCAACATGGGTTTTTGAAGTAAGTTATCCCTGAAAAAGCCTTATAAAAAACAAAACAAAATTTATATAACTAGACAAAAAATCAATAAATCTACTCACTTTTTATCTCTCAAAAACATTTTCAGTGTCCCCGCCATGATATCCTGCTGAAAAAAATAAATCATGGAATTGACAACTTTGGTTTAGAATTATCTATCCCAAGAACCAAACATCAAAATTCGTAAATATGTCCTAAGAAAAGGCTCTTTTGGAGTCCCACAAAGGGTCATATTAGGCCCGATCTTGTTCACTTATTCATAAAAGATCTATCAAACCTTGAAACCTGCCTCCATCAAATTTCCCCTGACTCTCAGTTTCTTCACGCTGCCCCCTGTAACAATCTAAAAAATTGATAAAATCTCACATACTCTTACAGAAAAAAAATGTATTTTAAAAAACGCCCCAACTAATCCTGACAAAAATCAATGCTCTTTATAGGCAGTCGGCAAAAAATAGCCAAATCCCTTTTAAAAACGATCAAGAATTTGAAGGTTCAAAATTAAAACCAAACACTTCTTGAAAAATCTAGGTACACTAGACGATACAGACTTTCGAGCACACATTGACAACATTCACAAAAAATTAGGCCCTGATATACCTAAATCACATAAAAAACAAAAACCCCCCTGGAACGAGAATTATTGTTGTACGTCCCCTTTCACTCACATTATAACTATTTTCCAACATATGGGGTTTAAACCCAAAAAAACCAAATACAAAAAGCACAAAAACTACAAAACTTTGCCCCAAGAGTGGCAAAGCAAAGTAAATAGACATGACCACTAAAACCCCCCACTTAAAAAAAAAATTTAAATGGCTAAAAATTCAAAAAAATTTTTTTAAATGTTATCATCCATAAATTCATAAAGGGCGCTACCTCATTGTTAATGCCTCTCAAAAAATTGGTAAAAAACAGCATCCAAACCCCGATTAACCCCTCTACACGAAAAGATCATACCGGAAAAAGGGTCAAGGCAAAACAAAACCGGGCCCGAGATCTGGAAAAACATACCCAAAAAATTAGAACACCTCCCAACCGCTTACTTTCAAAAAAATTAAAAGGAAAATCTTTTTTAAATTGTCAATGACTCAGGGTTTTAAATCAAACAAAGCCAGTAACATTATTTCTAATGATTACCATCTTATTCTATTTTATTTTATTTTTTATCTCTCCTACCATTGTATTTACTATTTTTCTACTTATTCTGTATTACGTACGATTCACTATCTATGTAAAAAAACCTTGTAATTAAAGGGAAAAAAGTGTTTTTTTCTTTGACTTTTACTTTGCCCAAAGCACTCGTCGGGGCACCTCCGCAGGTTCTCCTGCAGTGCCCCGCTAGCTTTGGATGTGAAATTTTGGGAAGTTCACTCGGGTGGGCCCCCCGTGGCCAAATCCACTGGGACTCTGGCCAAACTATCCGGCAGTGTGAAGCCTGTTACCCCTGCACACGACCGGTTAGGCCATGAGCATGGCGGCATGGGACTGTGGATGAGGGGTGTCGCCCCTTCTTGCGCACCCAAACCCTTTTTTGCAACACCAGGAACACTCGTACTCAAACCCGGCCCTTTGGTCAAGTGCATTTTTCAAAGGCACCCCCAAAACGGGTATGAATTTATTCACTCACGCCACCAGGGTCCCGGCCCCTCGTGGTTGGGTATGCATATGTCTCAGGCCTTTTTGGGAAAAATAGCCCATTACCACAAATGTACGGTTCCTTGTGGCGGGGAAGGCAGCGCCACAATGTCATTCCCACCCTTCCAGGGGTGCCCCCAACACATACACCTGAAACGGGCCGGTTCTTTCTAGTGGGGCCCTTCTTTGCCTGCACACATCACATGCTCTACACCCTCAGATACCACTTCTCGCCCACCCATAAAGCGTTACGGAGACGGCTCGGTCTTTTTTTTGCCCACTGGCCCGGGTACAACCGGCTTTATTCCCGGGGAAAACTCACCCCATGGCTCGGGGTACAAAACTACCCCGGGTCACTACCACTTCCTCACTGCACCCGCGTTTCACAAAAAACCCCTTTGTCCACTCGAAATTTTTCCCCCTGTCCCCCAGACATTTTGGTTTGGGGCCTCCGCAGCCACGGCCCCCCAAACTGGGGGTCCCCTGAGACCCTAAAAGCCCACCGGACAAGGGGAGCAAGGTCGAGTCCTCACGTTGTGCTTAAAACCCACTCTCATAAATCCCCTTTGGGGGCGCATTCCAGCCCTGCAGCGGGGGGCACACGGGATCGATCCTTCGGACACAGTGTGGCAACTGCCTCACAGGGGCGTAAACTCGGGCTGTCAGCTTTTGCAATGGAAAAACCCCGGGGCGGTGGATGATGTGTAGTTGTACTGCCAGGCCCCTAACCCCTTTTTGCCACTGACCCTCTGCACCTTCAGCGATTTCAACCCTGTGGCACAGGGCGCCCCGGATGGTGAACTCGCACCTAGAGGTAGGGGAAAGTGCTCGAGACTCTTCACCACCGCCAGAAACTTTTTCCTTGTCACACAATAGTTTTTTTTCAGCCTGCTAACTTTGCACTGTAGTAGGCCACGACATACCCCTTTCCCCCGTCCTTTATCTGTGCAAACTCCCCCCATGCCTTCCGCACTAGCGTCGTGTCCAACGGAAAAGGGACTTCGGGCCATAGGGAAAACCCGGTGCTTCCACCGGGGCCCTTCTTCGGGTTTCAATGCGACTGACACGCCTCGCCCCACTGGAAGCACTCCCCTTTTATGAAAGTCAGGGGAAAGGGGAGCCGCTACCGGCAAAGTCCTGTAAAAAGCGGCGGTAGTATTGCACAGGCCTAGTAGCTCCTGACTTCCCCCACTTGGGGGGAACTGCCATTCCCCCCACCCCCAAACCTTTCGGGGGGGTCGTGGCACCCGTCTTGACTGACTACATCCCCGAAATGGGAAACCCATGCTGGAACCGAGCATTTCTTGGGGCGAGTTTTGGGGTTGGCCTTCCTCAACCGCTGTGTACTTCCTCCACCCTCAGCTCCTTCAAAGGGTGCTCCCAAAGAAGTCATCAATGTGACAACGCCGTTTTCCCACTGCGGCCACCCAAATCCCCTCTCCTCGACCTCGAAAAAACCGGGGGCATTGCAAAAACAAAGGGCATGACGTTGAATTGCCACACCCCTTGCCCGAAGGAAAAAGGGCAGTCTTTGGGTTTTTCCCTTTTCCGCCATCTCCACCGGGTGAAAACCCGACTTCGGGTCGAGTGTGGAGACCCCTGGCCCCCACCATGCATCGATGTGTCATCTTCTGGGCAAGGGGTTGAGTCCTTGATAGTCATGTCATTCAGCGCCCGGTGTCCCACAGACGTTGTGTGCCGCCCTTTTTTTCTTCCCCAGGACAACCCTGATGACCATGTCTTTTCCTCAGTTTCCCGGGCCCCATTTGTGCCGCCAGCTCATTGACTGCCAAACTCTCTTCTCGCCCATTTGGGTGCAATACGTCAGGGGGCTCTTGATGGGCAAACTATTTCCCGGTTTTTAATGCGGCTTCCCAAATCCTTGCGGCCCACCCAAAGCCCCCCCTGCTAAACAATCTCTACGAGACGGGTGTGGCGCATCTTCTCTTCTGGTTTCCGTCGGGTTACGCGCTCCGGTGTGCAATCCTCGGGGGAAGTCAGGCAACGGCCCCACCCCAAACCCACTCCTCACTCCCCACGACTCTTCTGGTGCCCCCTTTCCCTCACATTCCCCACTTTGCCCCAGCTGGCACCTCGGGGCCTTATGGGAGAAGTTCCTACCACACTGTAACAAACCCCTCCCCTGGTCCAAAGGCTCCGCCCAACTGCTCCCCCTCAGCCGCTGCAGGTTTTGGAGGGGCTCCATAGGCCCTCCTCCATGCAACTCTGACTCGACACCTTCTGACTCTGTCCTGGGGGCAAGGTGCATCGCTCAGCCGAACTACCTCTGCACAGCCAATCTCGGGGCAAGGGCACATTTCACCGGCCCCCTTTACCGCTTCCGCCAAGGTCGAAACACCCCTTTACTCTGCGTCGGGTAGTCAGGCCCCAAAACAGTGCTCGTCCAGATCGGCCACATACCGGCAGCCGCTGCACCTTGCTCCCCTCCCAATCGAGCCTCCACGGGCCCCTTAGCTGCCCAAAATCCCCCGTGACCCACACAGTCTCTGTGGGCGTCGGAAGTTGCTAGGGGCCAACATATCAGGCCGCACTTTCTTACCCCCCCGTGTCCACTGTCAGGGGGCATGGCTTCCCATCTTTTTGGCCCCCTCCCCTGCATCGTGCTGGTTCGAGGGGCAGCTTCCCCAAGTGGGGGCCCGGGGAACTGGGGACAGCGGGTTTGGGCCCCCCCTTCTCCAGATTTTCTGCCTGCCCACTTCCTTAGCCTTGGGACATGCACTCGTGGTGACCATAGCCCGTCCTTGCAGCCTGCTGAAGGCATCAGAATCCGTCCATTAGAGGACGTGTTCCCGCCCCCCTCTGACCCACTACGTCTGTCCCCTACTCTCCGCAGCCCCAACACAGCCTTGGGAAGGGGCTGGGGCCCTCCCCTTTCCCAATCTACCTTCTCCACTTTACCTTTCCCGGCCCCAGAGGTCTGGGGGGGCTGAGCACTGCCCTAGGCCCTGGTTGCCTTCGGAAGGCTCAAACTCCAAGGGCCCCTCGCCAGCGCCACCTGCGGGCCCTCGGGTGTGCCTGCTTGCTAGTTTGCAGCTGCTGGTCCTCAAACTCAACAAAAAAATGCGGACAGGACCACATCATCTCTTCCGCAGCCGCAGGGTCGACCCTCCTTACCACGCCTCCACTCCTGCGCCAGCTGGGACGTGTCTCGCACGCTCACGGTCCGCTTCTTCAGCGGGACCCATATACCTCGGCCTGGTGTGGTGCCCAAAACGGCTTTTTTCAAAGCCTCCGCCACGCTGGTTTAAAAGGGCTTTGGGAGGGCGACAGATGCCCCCCCTTTTCCACCGGGGGGCCCCTTAGCGCGTTCTGTTACTATTCTAGCTGCGGGGCCTTCTTTTTCCGGCTCCAGCCCTGGGCGATGCCACATTTAAAATTGGGCGCATATGCCTCCCGGCCACCTTCCCGCGTACTCAGCTGGCTTACCTTCCAAAATTCTGGGGGCCCGGGGGGCTGCAGGGGGGAAAACGCGTTCCGTGAACTAACACGCCCGGGGGGAGGGGGGGGGAGGGGGGCAACAGGGGGGGTTGACCGGGCCCCGATTTGCCTTTCCCCCTTACCCAAGGAGCTTTTTCCGAGGGTCCCCACCTTTCTGCAGCGTCACTGGCTCCGCCCGACCTGCGGGCCCGGGGTTTCCTGCCAGGGAAACCCCAGGAAACCCCCATAAATCTGCACTCTGGCATCTGTTGCCAAAACCCCGTCTCCCTTTCTCTGTTTTGCAATTTTCTACCCTGTGCGCCGCCTTTCCCCTTCACTTCCCCCCTCGGGCCCTAAACCTTGCCCTTAGAGTCTGAAACCTCCCCCATCAGTTCATCTTCACGCTGTTGCGGCCTTGTGGGTGTACTGCTGTTTTTCCATTTTCAAAATTAAGTTTTCTCTGTACCCCTCAACAATTGGCAGAATTTTTCCTCTGCCTTCCTTCCCTGCTCTCGCGAGAGGGTGCGCCTGTCGTGTGCCCTCTGTCCCTCTTTTCTGCCTTTTGCCATTTCCCCCTCATACCGCCACAGGGCATGACATGTCCATCTTTAACGCCCCCCCTCATTCATACCCTCCTCTCCCTCATGGCTGCCCCCATCTTGGGACGACATGAAAAATCGCGCTCTCACTGATAAAATTCACAACCCCACTCCTACCCTTTTTTGTCACCCCGACCGCCTCGCTCTCTGCCCCAACACAAAGCAGGCTAGGAGATGCTTTTATCCCAGGTCGTGAACACTAAAACACCCCAAAGGCCCCGAGCCCCACAGCCCCCCAAGACACCGGGGGGAAGGCCACCTGGAAGGCGGGCCGAAAAAAAACAAAATGATAGTTTTTCCCTTTTTTTACACAGTTATTTACCCTAAAACTTTTCTGTGGGCACAATACAGGGGGAAACCACTGTACACTGCACGATACAGCTTATAATGGGCCACAAATTTTATCAGGTAAAAGGGCACCAAAAGGTTTTCCACGGAGCAGCCCCCAACTGCTTCTTTTGGTTGTTCCCCCGCCCCTCCGCTCCCACCCTTTGCGCATGTTTGCCCAGGCCCCTTCATGTTAACACATGCCAGGTCACCCTTTTAATTTTAAACACATTTTTCGCACAGAGAAAAAGACCCACTGGCGTAAAAATATTATAATTATGTAATATTTAAATATTATATAATTTTTATATATAAAAATATATATACTTTAATGTATAATATTTTATATAATATAAAATTATATTATATATATATATAAATTATATACAAACATTTATATATAAAATAAAATATAAACGGGTCACAAAAAAAAAATGCATAATTTTTAACTGATTTTGCCATTTTGATGCGCTGAATCCAAAAAAAACATTGATTTTGCTAAATCAGGTAAAATTTGTGTTCTATTGCAAATCTGTTTTTTTACGGTTGTTGTTCATACAAAAGGTTTAGCATTTTCGTGGGGGTATTAGATATTTTTCATTGCGCCCGGCACATTTTTTGCTAACAGACTTTTTTCCTTATTCAGATAATGATATGAATTCGCCCCAAAAGGTCTTGAGAAAAAAAGCAGATGTATTCTGCTACATTGCGGCGAATACACCATTGCCCTAACAGGAAACCGTCACAAGTTTCGTAAAGCGTGCTTATCATGTTTATTTTGGCATGAAACTTGGTGGTCAGGAAAAAGCTTGGGCCCTCACTTTGTCTCAAAAAATGCACCGAGTATCTACGTCGCGGGCCCCAGGGAAAAAAGGGACGGGCAAAGTTTGGAATTTCCTATGGTTTGGAAAAACCGAAAAACCATGTCAGTGACTGTTACTTCTGCGCTATTTTTTTGACTGGGATCAACAGAAAAACCCAGAGCACCTCAAGTATCCTGTTTTAAATCGCACGTCGTCCTTCCCTCACAGTCCCTGTCACAGCAGAACTTTCCTGATTAAGTGACGAAGAATTCTCCATAGGCAAAATAAAGAAAATAAAGAAGTATTTCCTAGCGTGATGCGATAGCTACGCATCCCTTTTTCCCAGAAGGGACTAATGATCTCGCCCGTGCCCTCAACTTCCCAAAGTCATCCGCCGATTGTTGGCATCAAGACTGAAAAAAAAACCTTTTTTCTGACAGTATCCATCACTTTCAAACCGCAAAGACTCAAGAATCCCTTTCGTTTTTTCTCTAAAGGGGAAAGATTTGGGTGTACTGTACAGTTTTCCCCTTTTCTCCAATCGGGTTTCCCAAGTACCCCCCGTAGAATGGGACGTTTTTGACAACCCCAAAAATCGCTAAAACCCGTTCTGGTGCCAAGGGAAACCAGTTTGCCTTTCCCGCTGCTCACTCACTACACAAAGGGAATATAAACGGTGAGTATCGCGGGGAAAAATTCGTTTTTTTCAGCTGAGGGGGATGACTTGTTGATCGGAGGTGAACTTTTTGGGGGGACGCAGTCCGGTTTCCCCAAAGTCCCCGTGTTTTTCTGTGCATGGGGGATAGTGGGACCGGCTAAAATTACCCCAAAAAAAGGAGTGGCTCTGCGGGGAATTGGACCCTACAATCAAAAACGTTCACCCCCCTCGGGTGGCAGAGACAGGATATTTCCCCACCCTGCACTTAAAGTTTGGTTTGATAAGCAGTTCACCAAAGCGCGGGAAAAGGATGGTGGCTGCTTCACTCCCCTGTCATGCTTTTCCAGAGTGCCATGGAGAAATTGAAGCGGGCATCTTTGACAACCTAAACTACTCACTCATAAGACCCCAGAGTTGAAACTCATGAAAAAGTCGAACTAAAAGCGTGGAAGGTTTTTTCGGGTCGAAAAGATTTCCTTGGGCAAAAACAAGGCCAGCACTACGCAGAACTCTCCCAAAATGCTGACTCCCTTCAAAAACCGGGGATACAATGAGCAAAAATGCACTACATTCTCACATGGATCTTTTTCCTGAGAATCTGGGATAAATGACGACGAGCGGGGGGGAGAGATTTCATCAAGACAGGAGAGATGGAGACCGGATCGGGGAGGGTGGGATCAGTCATGAGGGCCGATTACTGTTGGACTTTGAAGAGAGACTCCTGCCCTGCACATCGGGGAGCTCAAAGAAACGGAAGTGCAGATTGAAATCAATGATGACCTTTATTGTCCCCGTCTACTGATCATTCTGATCGTGTTCAGCTTTGATCATAATATTGTAATAGTTACCAATGTAATCAATGTTATGTAAATACAGATCCGATCAGTTTGCAACATGTCGATAATTATAAAATTGGGTGAAAACAAAAAAAAAAATTTAAAGATTTAACAAATAAAAAAAATGCCCTTAATGTTATTCTAAAAAAAAAAATTTTTTTTTTTACTTGGAAAAAAAGAAAGATGGGAAAATGGGGGATTTAGCGTGCAGATTTTTTTTTCCGTTTTATTAAATAAATATGTAAATTTTAAAAATTTTATATATAATTTTTTTTATATATATATATAAAATTAATAAATATATATATGATATTATACATAAAAATAAATATATATAATTTTAAAATTTTATATTTTTAATATATATATATATAATATATTAAAAAAAATAACACTGGTTACAAAAATTTTTTTTAAAACCCGTTAATTTTAATATTAAAAATTTTAATATATGTATATTATATATTTTATATATATTAAAATTAATAATATATAATATTATATATTTTATATATTTTTATAAAATAAAAATAAATATTTATATAAATTTTATATATTAAAAATTTTATTATATAAATTAATATATAAATATTATATATATATTATTAAAATTTTTTAAAATATATAATATTTTAATTTTTATATTTTATCATTTAATATTATATTTAAATTTTTATTATTATTCAAATTTAAAAATAATTTTATTTATTAATATAAAAATTATTAATTTTATTTTTAATATTTATATATATTATATATATTTTTATATATAATATATTAATATATTTTTTTATATATATTAAAATTTTTTTTATTATTATTTTTAATATTTTTTTTTTTTTTTTAATTTTTAAAAAATTTTTTTTTAAAACCCCAAAATTTAAAATTTTTTTAAAAATTATTTTAAAAAACCCTTTTTTTTTTTAAAAAAAAATATTTTTTTAAAAAAAGGGGCCCCGGGCCAATGTTTTCGGGATAAGAGGTACGGCGGAAAGTTTTGGGGGGTCCCACCCCGCTTGTTTTTCCGAAAAATTCATGAGCCTGCCTAGGCCGGGGCCAGTGC
>NW_023657871.1:15000-26067 GCF_015228065.2 Penaeus monodon
ATCCATTTTTTCCCCCATCAGTCAAATTTTTTCCAATGAATATGGGAAAAACGTTTTTTTTTACGAATGGAATACTTAGAGGGCTTTTTGTTTTATTTGTGTTACTTATCATCCATAATATTTTTTTTTTTGTTTTCCACCCAAATTTTTAAAATTTCGCTTTGAAAAACATTGTCGTTATCTGTATTGACATCAACATTCATTCTTTGGTAACTATTCATATCTACTATCAATGCGAACATCGATAAAAATTGATCGTAGACGGGCACTAAAAAGGTTCATTGATCTTCAAGCTGACACTTCCTTTTTTCTTTGAGCTCCTCAATGTGCAGCGGCAGGGATGTCTCTCTTAAAAGTCCAACTAATCGGCCATCATGATGCACCCCCCGCCCTGTACCGGGTCTCCATCTCCCCCATGTTTTGGGAAAAATCTCTCCCCCGCTCGTCGCTCATTGACCCCAGTTTCTCAGAAACCGTCCATGTGAGAATAGGTAGTGCATTTTGATGCCATGTTGTATCCCGGGTTTTTGAAGGCATCAGCATTTTGGTGAGATTTCTGCGTATTGCTGGCCTTGTTTTCCCAAGGAAGTTTCTTTACGACCAGAAAAAAATGCCTTCCACGCTTCCTTCGACTTTTTTCTTGATTTTTTCTAACTCTGGATCTCTATGAGCGACGTAGTTGAGGTTCGTAAAAGATGCCAGTTTTAAATTTCCCTGTCCTCCTGAAAGCATGGCACGGTGAGTGAAGCAGCCACCACCCCTTGTCCGCGCTTTGGTAAAATGCTTCATAAACCCAAAGTTTAAATTTGGCGGGGTGGAGATTTCCCTTCTCTGTCCCCAGGGGGGCTTGATGAGTTCTTTATCTCTGGCCCCAAATTCCTCCCGCAGAGACCACTCCTTTTTCGTGTAATTTAGCTGGGGTCCCTACTATCCCACACCCCAAGAAACCCGGGGGTATTTGGGGAAAACCGGGACTGCTGTCCCAAAAAAAATTTCACCACTTCAGATAAACACGATCATCCACTCATGCTGAAAATAACGAATTTTCTCCAGCAGATACTTCACCGTTTCATACTTTCCTTCATGTAGTCAGTGAGCCAGGGGATAGGGCAAACTGGTTCCCGTTGTGAACCAGAAGGGCTTTCAGCGACCCTTTTGCTGTTGTCAATAAACTCCCCATTCTAGGTTGGTACGTGGCAACCCAAGATTGTGCAGAGCTGTGAAACATCTGTACAGTACCCCAATTCTTTCCCTTCAGAAAAAAACAAAGGTTTCTTGACGTCTGTTGCGGTAGAAAGTGATGCGATACTGTCAGAAAAAATTTTTTTTTCTTTCAGTCGATGCCAAAAATTCGGCGGATGATTTTGGCAATTTGAGGTCACGGCGAGATCATTTAGCTCCTTCTGGGAAAAGGGATGCTAGCGTCATCGGCACATCGCTAGGAACTACTTCTTCATTGTCTTCATTGTCCCTACGGGAAAAATTCTTCGTCCACTTAACTCAGGAAGTTCTGCTGGACAGGTACTGTGGGTAAGGCCGACGTGCTGATTCAAGATCAGGATACTTGGGGCTGCTTTTTTCTTTTTTTTTGTCCCTAAAATTAATAGCGCAGAATAACAGTCCTGAAGGTTTTTCTTTTTCCCCCCAAACCATGGGAAATTCCAAACTTCCCCCGTCCTTCTTTCCATGGGTCCGCGACGTAGATACTCGTGCATTTCTTGCAGACCATGGAGGCGCCCAGCTTTGTCCTGCCACCAAGTTTCATCCAAAAAATAAGCATAAAAAAAACACCTTTACAAACTTGTGACGGGTTTCCGTTAGGAGAAAAGGGTGTATTCGCCGCATATTTAGCAGAATACTTGGCTTATTTCTGCAGCCCTTCGGACGAATTTCATATCATTCATCTAATAAAAAAAATGTCTTTTAGAAAAAAATGTGGGGTCGAAACTGAAAAATTATATCGTAATACCCCCACGAAATGCTAATACCCTTATGTATAACACAACCGAAAAAAGCAGTATTTGGAAATAAAACCAAAAATTTGACCTGTTTGACAAAATCATGTTTTTTTTGGGATTCAGCGCATAAAAATTGGGCTAAAATCGTTAAAAAATTATTGACAATTTTTTTTGCTGTTGACCATGTTATTTTAATATTATATTAAAATGTATTTATAATTAATAATTAATATATATATATATATTATTATATATATATATAATTATACATAAAATTTTATATTTAAATATATAATTATATTTATTTTCTATTTCATATTTTATATATTGCTACCCCAGGGGGTCTTTTGTCTCTTGCAAACATGTGTTAACATAAAAAGGATGACCTGGGCATGTGTTAACATAAGGGGACCTGGGCAACATGACGCAACGGCTGTGGCGAGGAGGGGGGGAACAGCCAAGAGAGACGCTTTGGGTGCTGCTCCTGTCCCTTTTGTGCCCTTTGACCTAAAAATTTGTGTGCCCTATTTAAGCTTTCGTGCAGTGTGACATGCTGGTTTCCCCCCTGTATGTGCCTACGAAAAGTTAGGGTAAATAACTTTGTAAAAAAAAGGAAAGACTATCATTTGTGTTTATTTCTGCCCTGCCTCTCCAGGTGTTTTCCCCCTCGGGGTTTTTTGGGGATGCTGTGGTGCTCGGTGCCTTTTGGAGCTGTTCAGTGTTCACGCCCCCCCCCTTTGTATAACACCCCTCTCCTAGCCTGCTTTGTTTTGGGTGGAAAGAGAACGAGGCGGTGGGCGTGAAAAAAAATGGTGTCAGGAGTGGGTTTGTGATATTTATCAGTGAGACGCCGATTTATCATGTCGTCCAAAGATCGGCAGCCTGGGGAGAGGGGGCTATAAATGAGGCGGCTTAACAGATGGACATGACACTGCCATGCTGGCCGGATGAGGGGGGAAAAGGGCACAAGGGCAAAGACGGGCAAAAGGGGGCACACGAGCGGCGCACCATCCGTCGAGATGGGCAAGGAAGGCAGGGGAAAAATTTTCTGCACTTGTTGGGGTGCTACAGAGAAATCTACATCTGTGAAGAGGGAAAACTCAGCAGTACACCGACAAGGCCTGAAACGCGTGAAGAGTAAACGAGGGAGGAGGTGCGACCCTAAAGGGAAAGGTTTTCGGGCCTGGGGGGGAAATAAAGGGGAAAAGGGGGCGTCACGAGGTAGTAACATTGCAAGCAGAAGGCGACGGTTTTGGAAACAGATGCCAAGTGTCAGTTTTTACTGGGTCTCCCTGGGTCCGTGGCGGAACCCCCCGGGGCCTCGCAGCGTCTGTCGGAGCCAGTGATCGCTGCAGAAGGCTGGGGCCCCCTGACCCTCCCTTGGGTATGGAAACGGCAACTGGGACCCGGTCAACCCCCCTCGTTCCCTCCCCCCCCCCCTTCCCCCCCCCCGGGCGGGTTTTTCAGGGAACGCGTTCTCCCCCTGCAGCCCCTGGCCTCCAACTTCTGTAAGCAAAAGCCAGCTGATACGAGGGGAAGGGGGGCCGGGGAGGCTATTCGCCCAATTTAATGCTGGCATCTGCCCAGGCTGGAGCCAGGAAAAAAGGGCCCTCCTAGTAATATAACAGAAACGCGCTAAGGGCCCCGCGGGGGAATTTTGGGGCATCTGCGCCACCCCAACATCCCTCTTCCCCGTGGGGGAGGCTTGAAACGCCGTTTCGGGCACCATCCCCGGGCCCCGGGGTATTCGGTCCCGCTTAAAAAGGGGACTCTGGCTCGCGAGACCTTCCCAGCGGGCCAGGAGTGGAGGGCTGGTAAGGGGTCGTACCCTGCGCTGCGGAAGAGTATCGTGGTCCTGTCCCGCGTTTTTTTTTGCGTTTTGCGGCCCACAGTGCAAATCTTGTAAAGAGGACACCCTGAGGACCTGCAGGTGGCGCGGGCGGGGGCCCTTGGGTTCGAGCCTTCCTAAGGCACCAGTGGCCTGGGGCCAGCTGCTCCCCCGCCATGACCCCTGGGGCCCGGGAAGGGAAAAGTGGAGAAGGTACATTGAGGAAGGTGAGCCCGAGCACTTTCCAAGGCTTGTTTTGGGGGCTGGGGAGAGGTGGGCACAGCGTAGTCGGTGTCAGGGGGAGCGGAGAACCGCCTCTCAACGGAGGTTCTGATCCTTCCGCGTGCTGAAAGGGACTGGGGCGGGTATGGTCCCCATCCGATGCTTCCCAAAGGGCTAAGGAGTGGGGGGCGGGAAAAAACTCTGGGGGGGGGGCCAAAACCCCACGTCCTCATTTCCCCAGCCCCGATTTGGGGTAAGCTCCGTCGAACCAGCACGATGCAGGGGGAGGGCTCAATAATGGGAAGCCATCCCACCTGACGGGACATGGGGCGAGAAGACCCAAAGTGCGGCCTATATGTTGGCCCTATGAAACTTCCAGACCCCACAGAGCTGTTGGTGTCACGGGCTTTGGTTGCCTCGGGGGGCCATGGAGGCTCGTATTGGCGGGGCACAGGTGCAGCCTCCCGGTGTATGTGGCCGATCTGGACGACACTGCTTGCGGGGCCTTGACTCCACGCAGAGTAAGGCTGTTTCGACCTTGAGGGAAAGCGGGAAAGGGTCAGGTGAAGATGTCCCCTTGCTTCCAAGATTGGCTGGGGCAGAGTAGTTAGGCTGAGCGCTCCCTTCCCCCCGGGACAGAGTCTAGAATCCGGTGTCGACTGTCAAGAGTGATGCAGGGAGTAAGGGCCTCAGGGGGCCCCACCCAAAAACCTGAGCGGGCTGAGGGGCGTAGCGTTGGGGGACCCTTTGTTGGACCGGGGGATGGTTAGTTACGTGTTGGTAGGTACCCTTTTCCATAGGCCCCCAAGGTGCCAGCTTGTGCAAAGCTGGGCCTTGTGAGGAATGGGGCCCCAGAAAAGTCGGCGGGGGGTGAGGATTGGTTGTGGGGGCCGTTGCCTGACTTCCTCGAGGCTTGGCACACCGGAGCGCCCCTAACCTGACGGGAAACCGCGAGAAAATGCGCCCCACCCCGTCTCGTATGCGATGTGTTTAAAAAGGGGGGACTTTGGGCCCGGGCCGCCAGGGTTGGGGAAACACCGCATTAACACCGGAAGTAGTTTGCCCATCAAGACCCCCCTGACGTTTGCACCAACTGGGCGAGAAAAGTGTACGCACGTCAAAAGACTGGCGGCACAATTTGGGCCCGGAAATGAGGCAGTACTTGGGCACAGCGAATCCTTGAAGAAAAAAGGGCGGGCCCCCAACGCTTCTGGTGGACTACCGGGCGCTGAATACAGACTATCAAGGGTCATACCCTTGCCAGAATTGATGACCCTCGTGCATTTGGGGGGGGCCGTGGTTCTCCCCCAAAATCGCCTGAAATCGGGTTATCACCCGGGGGAGATGGGGGAAGAGGACAAGCCAAAGACTGCCTTTTCCTTCGGGCAGGGCCCGTGGGAAATTTAAAGTCATGCCCTTTTTGGGCTCTGCAATGCCCTGGTTGTTTCGAGCGTCTGATGGAGAGGGGATTGGATGGCCTGCAGTGGAAGACGGCGCTTGTCTACATTGTGCCTCGTCTTTGGGACACCTTCGAGGAGAGTGGGCGGGTGGAGGAAATACTACGCGGTTGAGGAAGGGGCCCAAACCCAACTCACCCCCGAAAACCGATGTTTCCCGCATGAGGGGGCCATTTCTGGGGCAGTAGTCATCAAACGGGGTGCGCACCGACCCACAGAAGGGGGGCGGTGGTGGAGAATCCAGTTCCCCCCAAGTGCGGAAGTCAGGGGCTACCTAGGGCCCGTGCACATACTACCGCCGCTTTTTACAGGGCTTCGCCAGTGTGCGGCTCCCCTCCATGACTTAATGAAAAAGGGGGGGCTTCCCGGGGGACAGGCTGTCATCTCTTTTTACAACCTAAGGGAAAGGGCCCCGGTGGGAAGCACCGTCTTGCCCTATCCGGACCCCAAGCTCCCTTCCTGTTGGACACTGACCTAGGCGGAGGTCGGGGCGTTTTGTCACAGATAAAGGACGGGAAGGAGTATGTCTGGCCCACTACAGGGCCCAAATTCGCAGGCCTAAAAGCAACTATTGTTGACAAGGGAAAAGTTGCTGGCGGTGGTGAAAGTCTCGACATTTCACCCATACCTCTACGGGGCCGAGTTCACCATCCCGGACTGACCATCTCCCCACATGGTTGAAGTGCGGGTAGCGGGGTCACTGCAAAGGGGGTTAGGGCGCCTTGACAGTACAACTACCACATCATCCACCGCCCGGGTCTTGTCCCTTTCAACGCTGACAGCCTAGTTGCGCCCTGTGAGGCTAGTTTCTCCACTGTGTCCAAAGGACTCTGATCCCCGTGTGCCTCCGTTGCGGGGCTGGAATGCCCCTAAAGGGGATGAATGGTGGGGTTAAACCAAAAGTGAGGATCTGACCTTGCCCCTTGTCCGGTGGCTTGAGGCCTCAGGGACCCCTTGGGAGGCCCTGGCTGCGGAGCCCCAAAACAAAGTGTCCCGGTGGACCCTGGGGAAAAATTAGAGTGGGTAAAGCGGTTTTTTAGTGAAACGCTGGGGGCAGTTGAGTGAAGGGATAGTGCCCCGTGGGTAGTTGTGTACCCGAGCCATGCGTCTGAGTTGCTCAGGGGAATTCATGCCGGGGTTACCAGTGGCCACGTGGGGAAGAAAAAGACCCCGGCCCTCTCCCTCAACGCTTCTACGGGTGGGCATGAAATGACGTATCTGAGTGGGGTGAGCTGTGATTTTTGCAGTGCAAAGAAAGGGGCCCCCCTAGAAAGAACCGTCCCCCGTTACAGGTGTACTGTGTGGGGGCACCCCTGAACGGGTGGCATAGAATTTCTGGTCCGCTGCCTCTCACGCCACAAAAACCGATACATCTGGGGTAATGGACTATTTCTCAATGGCCTGAGACATATCACTCCCAACCACAGGCCGAACCGTGGCTGGCGTGTTAGTGAATAAATTTTATTACCCCTTTTGGTGTCCCTTTGAACTGCACCTGACCAAGGGGTGGTTTGAGTCACGATGTTCCCTGAGTGTTGCAAAATGTTAGGGGTGCGCAAGACACGGGCCCCCCTCCATCCACAGTCCATCCCGCCATGCTCATGGCCCACCGGTCTGCTGTGTAGGTAACGGCTTCACACCTGCCTGACTCATTTTTGGCCTGAGCTACCAGTGGATTTGGCCCAGGGCGGGCCCCCCGACGGAAATTGCCAAATGTCCATCCAGCTATGCAGTGGCCTGCAGGAGAACCCGGCGGGGGTGCACCGAGAGTGCGTGGCAAAATCAAAGTCAAATCAAAACACTTTTTTTCCCTTAAATTACAATGGTTCTTCTTACATAGATAGTGACATCGTACGTAAACAGAATAATAGAACAATAGTAAAAACAATGGTAGGGGAGAAAAAAAAAAATAAATGAATAATGGTCCATCATTAGAAAAAATTTACATGGTTTGCTTTATTTAAAAGCCTATGTCATTGACAATTTAAAAGATGTTCCTTTTATTTATTTTGAAAGTAACAGGTTGGGGTGTTTCTAATATTTTGTGGTATGTTTTTTCCCGACTCGGGCCCCGGGTTTTCATTTCCTTGACCCCGTTTCCCTGTATGATCTTTTTTTCGTGTAAATTTAAACTTCTGGTTTGGACCTGTTTTGTTTTCCAATTGTTTTTAACTTAACCAAAGGGATATCGCCCCCTTTTTTAATTTTTGGGTGGTATACATGTTCAAATTGACATTTTTGTTTTAAATTTTAGCCCTTTAATTTTTTTAAGTGTGGGTTATTGGGGCTGTCTATTTACGTTCCCCATTGCCACTCTTCGGCAAGTTTTGTAGTTTTTGGCTTTTTGTATTTGAGTTTTGGGTTGAACCCCATTGTTTTGGGAAAAATATTTATAATCTGGTCAAGGGGTGACAACTAAATTTTCGTCTCGTGGGGGTTTTGTTTTTTATTGAGTTAGGTAATCGCGGCCTATTACTTTTTTTTGAAAGTTTCAATTTTGTTCCGAAAATCCGTATCGTCTATGTTACTCCTGATTTTTCCAGAAGTCTTGGGTTTTAATTTGATAGCCTTCAATTTTTGACGTGTTTAAGGGATTTTTGGGTTTTTTTTTGCCGACTGCCTATAAAAATGCTTATTTTTGTCAGGATTTAGTTTGGGGCCCTTTTTTTCAAAAAACATTTTTTCTTCTGTAAGAGTATGTTGATATTTCTTATCAATTTATTTGATTGCTTACAGGGGGAGGTGAAAACTGAGAGTCTCGGCAATTGGACTGGGGGCATTGTTTGCAATGTTGATAATCGTTTATGAATTTGTAACAGACGGCCCAAAATTGGAGCCTTGTGGGGCTCCCAAAAAGACTGCTTTTTTTTAGTTGACATATATTACAAATTTTTCGATTGGTTTTTTGTGGATAGTAACTTCTAAAACCAAAAGTTGTCAATTCCATATTTTTCATTTTGTTCGCAGGGTACATGGCTGACACTTTAAAAAACTTTTGAGAATCACACAAAGTAGTTTTATTTGATTCTTTCTTGTTATCTAAAAAATTTTTGTGATTTTTTTTAAAAAGGTTTTTCAGTGGGGTAACTTACTTCTAAACCCATGTTGCTTTTGGAAAAAAATGATTAGATTCTAAGAATGTTGATAGTTGATTTGCAACAATTTTTTTTTAGCACTTTAGATATTACTGGGGGTAAAAATTTTCAGACGTATTGTTCAATTTTTCTGCATCTCCTGATTTGAAGATGGGGGTTTTTTGATACCATGTTTCCACAGTGATGGGTAAGTACCGGGGACTATAGATGTGTTTATATGCTTTTAAAAATTGCGGGGAATTTTTTTTTGATGAAACGAAAAGCAAAGTTATCCACTCCTACACACGTTTCACTAAAAGTTTTTTTGTTAAGACTGTTTTTTTTTCCCCTCCTTTGGGTGTGGGGCGAAAGCATTTGTTGAGACCTTGCCTGGTTGTGTTTTGTGGGCCCAAAGGAAACAGTGGCTGTTCATAGTGAGTCTACCTATTTCAAATGTTTTTGTTTCTATCTACTAATGGAATCTAGGGATGTCTGTGTGGTGTTTTTTTTTTGGGGACTAAAGTTTTAATTGTTTTTCCATGTTTCTTTTGGGGTCGGTTTCAGTCTTGAACTTTTTCTGAAAAACATTTTTTTTTGCTGATGGGTTAAGTTTTAACATTTTCTTTTTTTTTTATACTCAGAGTGAAAAGGGGATGTCGGTTCTATTTGTTTTGAGAAATTTGTGAGTGTTGTTTCGTCATGTTACTCTTCTGATGTCCCCCATTTATCTGGGGGGGGGGGGGCTGTACAATTTTTTTGGGCTTAAGGGGGCAGTGGCTCTATACTATTTTTCGTACGTTCGAGAGAATTTTACTTGTCTTTAAGTCATCTTTTTTAAGAATCTCTAAGGGGGTCGACTGGCTGGCACAAAATTTTTGAAAAAGTGATTGGGGTCGAAATTTTGTCAGGTCACGGAAAGGTTTTTAGATGGGTTGTCGTTTGGGGTCTCTTTATTCTATTGTCATATTTTTAATAGTTCGTGTCTGAAATTTGACAAGGATAACTCGCTATCTAATGAGGTCAGATCTGTTTGATATTATACTCACAGAAAAATTGTGTTCTGTGATCCGGGGGGTTTATTTTGAGTTTTTTTAAAATTTGTTTTTCCAAAGACCCAGCAATTTTGCTTTTTTTGGTTTTGTTCGGGTCATCTTTTTTAAGTCGCCTAAGATGAAAAAGGTTTTTTTTTCACTGACATTTCTCTAAAAAATCTTCGAGGTAGTAAAATGATTCATTGTAGCATGGGGGTGTCTATAACTGTACCAATAATGAGGGGGAAAACGGTCCGGGACATCCTAAAGGAGACTTATACCGGCGCATGGGGGGAAGTGGGGTTCACTAGGTGACGAGTTGGCTAAAAACCCCGCGTCGGAAGGGGGGGCTCTCGCTACAGAGCTACGACCCCCTGGAAGGGGCCCATACAGGGTGGTAAAGGCCCCTCTGTGTCCCCTATAAATTCGCAGAGGGCAAAAACGCCGTGGGTTGTCCACGTGGCCCGGGCTTGGCTTTTTACCAGGGGGCCAGGAAGCACTCCTGGGCCATGGTGAAAAAAAAGATGACGTTACCCCCATAGGGGGCGATGAGGACGTGGCAGACCTGACCAGTGGGGACGATTTTTGGACGGTGAGGGCGTGAAACAGACGTCAAGGGGGTGACCATGAGCCAGGTTTTGGGGGCAGAAGACCCCCCTCGGGGTGCCACTCCCAAATCTCCGCCCCCCACCCTCCAGAGCGCCCCCGCGAGAGAAAAGAAAGCCGCCGGGATGAAGATTTTTGTTTTTTCTGAAACTGATTTTCAATTACGGTTACTTTTGTTTAAAAGAATTTTTTTTGTTCCTGAGGAATTTTTTTTAAAATTTTCTGTAGTTTGTTTCGGGTGTAGGTTATGTCAGCAGGGGTCGTCTCTTGATAGGGGGGGTAGTGCTACGCCGTGGGCTTTGTCTCTGTGCGAAAAATGTTTCATGAAAAGGATGCCTGGGCATGTTTTAACATGAAGGACTGGGGAACTACGCAACGGGTGTGGCGGGGGACGGAGGGCAAGCCCAAGGGGCGGAGTTGGGTGCTGCTCCCGTGAAGACCCTTTTGTGTGCCCTTGTGACCTGATAAACTTTGTGTTGCCCTGTTTTTAAACTGTATTGTGCAGTTGACATGCGGGGTTTCCCCCGTATTGTGCCTATAGAAAAATTACAAATAAAAAAAGGAAGACTGTTTTTTTGTGTTTATTTGTGCCCTGCCTCCCATTGGCGTTTCCCCTCGTGGTGTTCGGGGGGGCCCGTGGTGCTCTATGCTCTTGAGCTGTTCAGTGTTCTCGACCCCGTGGATAACACGCCTCTGCCTAGCCTGCTTTTTTGTTGGTGGCAGAGAGACGAGGCGGCCGGGGTAACAAAAAAAAAAAAATTTTATTATCCCCAATTTTTTATATTTGTAAATTAAAAAAAAAATTTTTTTTTTAAAAAAATTTTTAAAAAAAAAACCCCCCAACAAAATTTAAAATTATTTTATTTAAATCCCCATAAATTAAATTTTTTT
>NW_023657872.1:0-12500 GCF_015228065.2 Penaeus monodon
TACTTAAAAAATTGTTAATGATGAAAAAACAGTAATAATATTGATATGATATGATAATAAAAGAAAATAATGGAATGAAACATAATATGTTTAACAATGAAAATAAATTATAATAATATAATAATAATAAAAAATAACAAATAAATAATAACAGTAAAAATTTGAATTTGATGATGATAAATGATGAGGGAAATGATATGATAAATGTTTATGATGATGAGGGATGATGATGATGATATGATGATGAGGATTGATAATGATGATGATGAATGATGTGATGATGATGATGATGATGATGATGATGATGAAAATTTAATAATTACAATAATGAAATGAAAATAAATATAATAATAATTAATAATAATATAATAATAAATATATAATAATAATAACAAAAATAATAATAATAAAAATAACATATAATAATAATAATTAATAATAATAAATAATATAATAAATAATAAAAATTTGCAAAAATAACAACGACAACAACAATAATTTTAATAATAATAAAATTTAATGATAAAAATGGCTATAATAACAACAACAAAAAATTTTAATAAAGATGATAAAAATAATAATAATAATAATAATAATAAAATAATAATAATATAATAATATAATAATAATAAAAATAATCATAATCATAATAATAATAAAATAAAAATAATAATAAAAATAATGACAAAAATGATAATAATATTTTTTTTTTTTAATAATAAGAATAATTAAATAACCAATAATAATAGTGACGCGGTGTGACAACTTTTTTCAAAAGTTTGCATACTGACGGGAAAATATTTTCATTCCTATAGTATGTTCCCCGAAAATATCCATATTTACTGGAAAGGTAAGTTTTTCGAATAGATTAAATTATGATATAAATTTATGATATCAGCTTATCAATTTATTAATTTATTTATCAACTATCAGTTCATTAATTCGGATACTGAGTTATCTATTTATTAATCTATGATATCAATTCATGATATCAAACGATGCTGTTATCACAGGCAGTTCAGAAATGCATCTATTTTATCGCAGGTAATATTAGTAAGAATTAAACCTTTTTTTACATGCTGTAAAAAGATAATGTAAACAAGATACGCGTATAACTTTAAAAACGAATACAACCAACCCTCCATTTTTATTTTATTTCAAAGTATTTTGTAAATAAACTGTACTTTTTTTTAATCGGTCACCCACTGGCTTTATTTTCTTATCATCATGAGTGGACGAAAAATGTAATGCAAAATAAGTGAAGCAAACCCCAAAATTTTTGCAAACCCGCCCCTACGAGAAATGGAAAATCACGATCGGGAATAAAAAAAAGAGAGAGAGAAAAAAAAAGGGCCCGCCTACCCGATATCCTATTTTTTTTCCGACATGCAGCTCGTCCCCAAAGGTCCCACGCGAAACTTGCCGGGTCATAAAACTCTAAACCGGGCCCCCCCGCAAGGCAAAATATCAAAGGAGATTTCTCCCAAAAAGGGGGCCACATGTAAAAAAGACGGCACCCAAAAGCCTCCGATTCCTTAACTAGAATCTAAATTTCTTTCAAGCGCGATCCGATTGTCGGGAAATAAAAACAGAGTGAGGAAAACTGCACGGGTCATATATATAAAATAATTTTTTTCCCCATTTACAGCATCTCTTTGCTCTCTCATTACCTGCCAAGAAAAGGGGAAATCCAGCACCGTTCCTTGGTGTGAAAGAAGAAAAGAAAACCGGCAGGGAGGGAGCAAAACTCACTCACTTGCGAAAACAAGTGAACTCACGTTTCACCCCCTCTTCGCTCTGCCACTCCTTGTAACCTTTTATAATGTGTATGAGCTAATATTGGTTTTCTTCTGTGACAGGAATGCCCTGTAAAACAACAGAAAACAGGTTGTTAGTGTTTATCCACATTCTGGCTTGACAAGTCGTTTTTTTATTTACAGTTACCATTGGCATACGGGGAGCTTTCTCACGCCAGAGTAAGCAGTGCACGTCGCCACTTCTGATTTTTTTCTTTCTTTCTTTCTTTCCTTCCCGTTTTTTTCCGTTTATTTACTCTCTTTTTTTCCTTTGGGACGTAGTCAGGGAGACGTGTTGGGCCCAGTTATAGCACTGTGTTAGTTTTTTTTATTTTAATGTATGTTTTAAGGTGACCCGGGTAGAGGAAATGCTAGAAGTTACTAAAGTGAGCCTACAAGGGATTTTTAAATGTAAAAAAATATCATCTCACATCTATCACATAAAATTCTTTTTAATATTATTAAATCATTATATTTATCTTTTACCTTTTTCTCACCCGCGCCTTTCGAAAGCCCGAGATGTTGCTATAGCAATCCGTTAATGTATTAATATATAATCCTCCGTTCAATTCACTTTTTTTGGTTTTGTAGAGGAATTGCTCTTTGTACATCCGAGATAAATTCCTATTTATTCATGCGCAAGAAGTACCATAATTTAGATTTAGAGCAAACCAAGCTCTTTGCAACTTTTAAATCATAATATCAACTGCATTCGTTTTTTTACACCGCAATTAATTCTTATTCATGAACGGCATACTGCTGTGAATAAAATAACTCCCTACCCATTATGATAATACCGTACGCTGTTATAATCAATGTTAAATCAATCGGTGTGTCTAAAATTTTAAAGCATAATGAATAAAAAGGGGAAAGATACACGCAAAATCTAAAACTACACATAGTATCCTCATAATCCCCCCTATTCCTGCGCCTATAAGAATATATTGATACGGATTACTCCATATTTTGTTCCGTACTGCATATTTTGACCAAATAAATGCGTGGGTGAGTGGTTGTTTCCTTTTGTTTTTTTATTGTGGTTGTTGAGTTCTTGATGTCCTTTGGTGACAAAGAAAGGGGAAAAAATAACATGACTTAATTAAGATTAAACGATTTCGAGGGGAGAGAGAACGAGAAGAGAGAGAGAGAAGTGAGAACAAAGTTGAGAATAAGAAAAAATGAAGGAAAAAAAAAGAAAGAGAAAAAAGGGGAAGAGACAAAGAGAAGAGAAAACAAAGGAGAGAAGAGAAAAAATGAGAGAGAAGAGAGTGAATGATATTGTTTTTTTAATTATGAAAAAGTATGATAAACTTTGGAAGACATTAATGAGTTTCCCCTTTAAAACTTCCTCGTGCACCCTTTGCAACCATTTTGCAAGAACAGCGCAACATCCTTTTTCTATGTCTTCAGAAATAGAAATCAGTAAATACAAAATAAGAAAAAATCATTTAAAAAATTTTGAAAAAGGACAACCCAACGACCCCGATTAGAAAAATAACATCGAAAAGTGAAAAAAAAAATTTAAAAATATCAAACAATATCTTTTTAAATATAATCAAAAAAAAGACAAAAATATAATAACGAAATATGATAAAATAACAATGAAACCGACTTAGAGAAATGAAAAAGAAAAATCAGAAATTTTTCTCTCACAGACAAAAGAGACAAAGAGACGAGACAGACAGACACAGACACAGAGACAGAGACAGACACAGAGACAGAGACAAACCAGAGACACAAAAACAGACAGAGACAGAAACAGAGACAAACAGAAACAGAGACAGAAACAGAGGCGAGACAGACAGACAGAAACAGAGACAGAAACAGGACAGAGACAGACAAGAGATAGAAAAGAGACGTACAGAAACAGAGAGAGAGACAGAAACAGAGACAGGCAAAAAAGAAAGAGAGAAAAAGCGAGAGCAAAGAGAGAGGAGTGGAACACGAGGTCTTGAACGAAATGCCAAGTCAGGTGTAAGGAGATAACCTTCCCAATGGGCTTCATATCTCCAAATTTGAATTGAGCAATCTTTTAACCCACGTCCTGCTCAACAGAGGCGGTGTGTGGTGAGTCGCTTGGAACCATTCATGTTGTAAAAATTTTCCTGTTTTTTGTATCATCTCACAGTGATTACCTTTTTTATTTACATTTTGTTTTTTTTTTCTTTTTTTTTTCTTTTTCTTTTTTTTTTTTTTTCTTTTTTTAAAATATCTTTTTAGTTAGGTAGTTGATAAGGCGGGAAATTATATTTTAAAATATATATATATATATATATATATATATATATATATAAAAATAAAAATAATATATATAATTATATATATTTTATATTATTAATATAAATTTTATAATTTATATAATAATTATAAAAAATTATAAAAATAAGGTAAATTTAAATTATATTTAGATATAAGTATTTATTATAATTTATATATATATAATTATATATTAGATAAAGTAACTATAATGAGATAGATATATAGGCTGACACTGCTCTGCACAAATCACTGGCTATCGTATAATTGATGATGATTGATGATTATGATGATGATGATAAAATGATAATGATATGATAATGATAATGATTGATATGATGATGATAGATGATGATGATGATATGATAATGATGATGTTTGATGATGATTTTGATGATGATGGATGATTGGATGAAATGATGATGTTTAATGATAATGTAATGATAATGATAATGATAATGATATGATAATGATGACGGTGAGGGTGACGGGGAGGAGGAGGAAGAGAGGAAAAAGGGGAGAAAGAGGATATGAAGATAGAGGAAAAAACAATAATGACAAATGCCATAATAACAAAAAAATAAATAAATAATAAATACTATAATACCCAGACATTTTTAAAATTAAAATAAGACAAAAATTAAAAATCAATAATAATAAGAAAAAAAAACGAAGTAGAGCACATATCAAACCCGTGTATAAAATCTACGGAAAATAACACCACAAAAAGAAAAAAAGAAAAAAAAAAGATAAATAAATAAATAAAAATAAAAAAAAAACAAAAAAGGTCAAAGATTTCTGTGATTATGTCTTTAAAAATTTGGGCTGTATTACATAACACAACATAAAATACTACAGCGTGATATTATACAATGAGCCTATACCCAACCCTTATACCGTTTTAAAAAAATGATAAATAAAAAATAGGTGAATGAATAAAAAAAAAAAAAACAAAGGAAAGCTGGGATATCTAACAAGTTCGCACAAACTTAAGCACTTGGGACTTTAGTTGTTAAAACAGATTCAAAAAAAGCAGGGGGAGCGATGTATAAAAGGTTTATCAAAAGAACATTTAAAAATTCACTTCTGGTTCTTACAGACCAAAAAAGCAGAGGACGATAGTATAAAGTTTTGCAAGCAAAAGAAACATTTAAAATTCATCTCTGGCTCTTACGGACTAAAAAAAAAAAAAAAAAAAAAAAAAAAAAAAAAAAGCAGAGGGAGCTATAGCAAAAGAAACATTTTAAAAATTCACCTCTGGTTCTTACAGACTCAAAAAAGCAGAGGGAGCAAAAGTATATAGTTTTATAAACAAAACAAAAATTGAAAAATCATCTCGGGTTCTTACAGATTAAAAAAAAAAAAAAAAGAAAAAAAGAAAAAAAAAAAGGCGAGAGAGCTATAGCATAAAGTTTTAAAAGCAAAAGAAACATTTAAAAATTCACCCCTGGTTCGTATCACATTAAAACGGGGTATTGCGATGCCCTTTTCTGCCTTACATACACGCTGCATTGAATTATTGTACTGTACTGAAAAAGGATATAAACACACGGGAAAGGGAGAAAAATGTTGAGAAAGGGTATATTTAATGAAGAACTATGCGAAAATAAAATTTTGGACTTTACCCCAAATTCCCATGTGGTACAGCCATTTAAGAGTGATACAAACGGCCGCGTAACTACTCCACTCCATTAATATATTAAAAGATTAGTTTTCCTAAAAATTACGCGTGAACTTGTATTACGAAGACTTAATGCATCAAGTTCGCCCACTAAGTCTGGACGCTTGAACATGGCGAAATAGATAATTATACCAGGCTAAGCCTTACCAGGTCAATTAAACCTTTTCATAAGATCGTGAATCTCCTTGCAACATCATGACTAATAGAACATTTGTATTGTTATTTATTATGTTTTATCGTTATCTATTATTATGTATCATGTTTTATATTTTTTCGTTATCTTCATTCATCATGGTTTATCATTATTTGTCGTATTGTCATCAATTATCATGTTTATCATTATTCGTCGTTATCTATCATTGTTCAACATTTCTCTGAATAGGTATAAGGAGAAAAAAACAAATCACGAAGAATATTCTTTTTATTAAAAAATTGCACATTGTAAAAGACTTATCTTAAAAGTGTTAAAAACTACCAATGAATGCGTGGGTATGAATTATTTAAGATATCACTGTCAAGCTGATGTTCAGTTTATTAACATTTTCCTATGTTTATAAGGAGATATACACAACGTAATCATGTTTTGTTAGGTTTTAATGAAGTTATAAAATATCATATGAGAGTTTAAAAACAAAACGAAAGTTTATTGTGTAATTTCAACAAGCCCATATAGTATATCTAAAAGAGGACTCCACCATATATCATTAGTATGTTAACTTATTACTGTTATTCTTTTTACCACGTGGTTTTATGTCAGTTTTTTTTATTTCTTTCAAGATTTAACATAGTTTTTTTTTTTTTTTTTCATATTTCATCATTCATTTTTTTTTCGTCTTCTCTTTGCTATATCTTCCCTCCCTTCGTTCTAAAGAAATTTTTAATTTCTTCGGAAAGTTTATACATTTATTCCCAGGAAAAAAAAAATTGACACGAGCCTATAATATTACTGACATAGTTATCCACTTCACAAAATGAACCAAACTAATTTACTGAAGGACGTATTGGGCATTTATAAGAATTATTATTCGCTTTACGCTCGCTAAGAATTTAAGGGTTATTTTTCCTTCCCTCTCTACTGAGTCACTACGAACCTAAAGCAAAGGTCGCCTGGATCCCTATCAGTATTTCTATTGTCTCGTTTATTTTCTATGCATTCTCTTAAATCGCCGAAGGACCACTTGCATAATAAAAAAAAAGTATTTATTCTGTTTTTAATGTGATTACGAACAGTTTATATTGAATTTCATCGAGGTTTAATGTTTTATATAATCTAATAGATGCTTTCTTTTTTTTTTTTTTAGTAAGAAATAAAATATACGAATTACTCATAACCCAATTAATTACATTTAAGTTTCTTGATATGAATAAAAAAACATTAATACTTGAAAGAAACGTAGCCGAAATAGTTATTATAAGGGTGTTTGTGTGTTTTTTGTGTGTGTGTGTGTGTATATGTCTGCGTGTGTGGGTGTTGTGTGTGTGTATGTGTGGGGTGTGTGTGCGTGCGTGCGTGCGTGCGTGCGTGCGTGGGGCGTTTTGCGTGCTTTCTTGCGTTCCCGTCCGTTTCCCCTTCCGTCCCGTCCGTGCATGCTGTTTGCGTGCTCATGTGCCCTTGCGTGTATGTTTACATATGCGTGCGCGCGCCGCTTATCTCACTTATCAACACTTACCGAGCAAACGGGGCAGAATCCTAAACAATCGACCGACAGAAAACGTTTTGCAAATCTTCGCAAAATATTATGCATTAAGTCTTTACAAGCCTCTTCTACCCAAACACATGGTACCTGAGCTAAGAAATGACCCGGGCAGCAAAACTTAATGGAAATGTGATTTCTTGATATTCTTCTCTTTTTTTAAGGAAAAAAAAAACATAACATGAAATAATTTATTTTTTGTTCGATGTTTAAATTTCTCATAATTTTCCGTCTTCTTCTTCTTTTTTTACTTTTTTTTTTGCAAAAAGTGCTCTTTTTAATCTGATTTTTTTTTTTTTTTTTGGATATTTTTTTTAAATATTTTTTGTTTAAAAATCCTTTTCCATCCTCATTTTTGTTCATGAAAAATCATATGTAAATCACAAAATACGATAATCTCAACGAGAGCCATAATAATACAATTGAAGGAAAGTTAAAAAAAAGTGAGAATAAGTCAAAAATAAAAAAATAAGATATTGGGTAGTGATAATAATGATGATAATAATTAATAATAAAAACAACAGTGTGTGGTGGTGATGATGAAGATGATGATGATGATGATGATGAGGATAGATAATGATAAAGATATGATAATATAATGATAATGATAATGATAAATAGATAAGATAATGATAATAAAAATGATAATGATAATGATAATGATAAAGTAACGATAACGATAATGAATGAAAAATTTTAATGAAAATGATAATAAACATAATAATGAATAATAATAATATATAATAATAATAATAATAATAATAATAATAATGGTAACAATAATAATAAAAACAATCCTAATAATAATTATTCATCATCATAATAATAATAATACTAATAATAACAATAATGATAAAAATAACAATAAAATAATAATAATAATATAATAAAATAATAATAGTAATAATAATAATGATAATAATAATAATAAAAATAATAATAATAATAATAATAATAATAAATAATAATAATAAAATAAATGATAAAATAAGTAATAAAAATAATAATAATAATTATTAATAATAATAATAAATAATAAAATAAAAAACAATAATAATAAAAATAATAATATTGATAAAATTCAAGTCTCGAGACCTCAAACAAAACACATCACTTCACGCACAAAAGTGTCAACGCTGATAGCTAGTGGCCTTGTCACGTCGATGACAGTGTTTATCTCATGACAACAAAATGCAGATCAACCCATTCGCTTAATATACCCTGTGAGGAATGAAGATTTACAGTAAATATTTCTTGATTAATTGTTTTCCCTTTTTTATTTGTGTATTAATTAAAAGTGGCGGTAGCATTATCGTTATTATTATTGCGTTGTTTGTTTTTTTTTTGTTTTTCTTTTTTTATTAGTATTGTTAATTCATTATTATAATAGTCCAGTATCATTAATATTATCACAATTACTAACAGTACCATTATTATTATTATTATAAATAGTATCATATCATTATTATTATCTTTATTATTAATATACTAGTATCATTATTATTAATAATACTAGCATCATTATTATCATTATTATTATTAATACACAAGTATCATTATCATTATTATTAATAGTATCGGTATCATTATTTATTATTATTAATAGTACCTGTATCATTATTATCTTATCAATAGGACTAGTATCATTATCATTATCATTATTTTAGTTCGATATCATTATTATTATCATTATTTGTAGTACGAGTATCATTATTATTATCATTTTTTATAGTAGATTCATTTATGATCATTATTAAAAAGTACCAGTATATTACATTCATATTGTTTCTATTACTATCACATCTTCACAATTCTTTCCCATTATCTTACTTTTTTATTGGTAATTTTTTTTTTTTTTTTTTTTTTTTTTTTTTTTTTTTTTTTTTTTTTTTTTTTTTTTTTTTTTTTTTTTTTTTTTTTTTTTTTTTTTTTTTTTTTTTTTTTTTTTTTTTTTTTTTTTTTTTTTTTTTTTTTTTTTTTTTTTTTTACCCAACCTGTAATAAAACAGTTTTCGCATGCATGTTGGACTAACAATTTTGCATAAAATTTAAAAAAAAAAAAAAAAAAAAAAAAAATTAAAAGCTTACTATTCCCCATGCTTCCCAATTTCGAAATTGCCCTCCCTAGGGGAAACCAAGGTGAGGTTTGTTCCTATTATTGCCCCCCCTTATTCCTATTTTTTAAGTTTTTAAAATTTTATGGTATATTTTTTTTTTTTTTTTTTAATTTTATTAATTAATTGGGGTTACATTATTATTTGAGTTTTTTTTTTTAGCATGATTAACCCTTTCCAACCCCCGTATCCCCTATTGGGAAAATCTACCATTAACCATTATAAAATAAACTTTATTTCGTTTATAATAAAATTATTTAAAATACAGATATGGCCCAAAATTTAAAAATATAATGGCACCCAAACCGGAACCAATCATTCCAAACAACCCCAAAACATTTCCAACCAAAACCCCACACAACCACCAAAAACAAAAGCAACTTCCAACCTTTTCTTCCCTTAAAAAAACTTAAAGGTTTATAACATTCATTTAAAAAGGTTCGTAGTGACCGTTTTATCTTCCCTTTTAAATTTTTTCTTTTTCTTTTTGGGGGATATTAAAGTTTTTTAATAATTTTTTTCATTTATACTACCTCATTTGCTTTTCATTTAAAACTTTTCTTTTTCCTTTAAAATTTTCTTTTTTTTTTTCTTCCCTTTATTAGGCCCCTTTTTTTCTTTTTCCTTTCAATTTCCTAAATTTGTTTTTAATTAGTTTTTATAATACCAAACTTAAAAAAATTTTTTAATAAATTATATTTAATTAAAGGGGTTTTATTTCCATTTGATCCTTATTTTTATTTTAAACCCTTTAAAAAAATAAAAAAAAATACAAAAAAAAATAAACCCAAACCCAGCTGAGAAGTAATTAATTTTAAAAAGAAAATTAAAAAAAAACAAAAAAAAAAACAAATTCCCCAATTCTTTTTTTTAAAATTTAATCAACCCACGAAAAACCCAAAAATTTTTCCCCCCCCCTTTTTAATCTTTTAAATTTAAAAAAAAATTTTTTAAAAAAAATAACCCTTTTTAAAAAAACTTATTTTTAAATTTAAATTTCCCTCTTTTTTTATTCCAACTTTAAATCTCTTTCCTTTAATTTACTTTCCCCCCTTCCCTTTTTTCCCCCCCCCCCCCCTTTTTTAAATTCCTAAAAACACCCTAATTTTTTTTCCCTTTTCCTCCTCCCCCCCCCCCCCTTTTTCCCCCCCCCTCCCTTTTTTTTTCCTTTTTTCCTTTTTTTCATCATCAACCCCCCAATAAATAAAAATTAAAAAAATTAAAAAAAAAAATAAAAAAGGAAAAAAAAAAAAAAAAAAAAAAAAAAAAAAAAAAAAAAAAAAAACCCCCCCCCCCCCCCCCCCCCCCCCCCCCCCCCCCCCCCCCCCCCCCCCCCCCCCCCCCCCCCCCCCCCCCCCCCCCCCCCCCCCCCCCCCCCCCCCCCCCCCCCCCCCCCCCCCCATCATCATCATCATCATCATCATCATCATCATCAAAAAAAAAAAATTAACATTTCTTCTTTGAGCTCGCTTCCCTCATACCAATTTCTGCAGTGTTTTTTTGTTTTTTCTTAATTGAGATGATTATATTACTGTTTCTATTTAACCCTTCTGTGAATTTGACTGATTATTGGAACTTGTTTAATTATGTATTTATTATAACAACATTGCTGTTCTGATGGATTTGATTTTTTTTAAATTTTAAATTAAAACGAAAAATTTTTCATTTGTTTTTTTCTAAAAACTAAAGCTGCATGAAAAGTTATTTAAATTATTCCAAGCGCGCATTAAAGAAAAGAGAAAACAAAGAACTAAAAAGAAAAAGAAAAAAGGAAAAAAAAAAAAATCAATAATTTTTTTTTCTTTTTCAAAAAGCGTTCTTATCACCCAAAAAAAGAAACATTTCTCCTCACCATTGCCCCCGGCGATGTGAAACCATCTTTTCGTCTTTTGTGATCCCAAAAAAATAAAAAAACTAAATAAAAAATAAACGCTTTTACAAGGTCCCTTTTAATAAAGTGTCGAATCGAACCCTCTTTACCTACATGATTGGCCAGGAAACCGTAAGGGGAATTCTTCTAGTCTTCCTTCATGCTTGGATCGTTATTACACTGTGCATTCCTACCATTATCATCGGGTTTTCATCCCGGTCCACGCTGCGCGCCGAGCCCGGGCCGCCCCCCCTCCTTCCCTCCCCCCCTTCCCTCCTCTCCCGTTCCCCCCTTCCTTCCCCCCCCCTTTCCCTCCCTTTCCCTTTTCCCCCCTTTCCCCCGCTTCCCTCCCCTCCCCTTTCCCCCCGTCTTTTCCCCCGCCGTCTCGCCCGTCTCACTGACATCTAAAGATTTCTTTTCCCCAGTGTATTTGACGTGTAACTCAGTCCTCCATTCTAGACAGGGTTTTCTCTCATATACCAACAAAAACCAGAACCCCCATATCCTAAAAACCCTTTAAAATTCACCGCACGGCGTGGGTATCACTGGGGGCCTACGATGCATTCCCTTGAAAAATGCCTAACTCGACGCTCAGGGAATGTCTGAGGTCCTGCTTGTCTCTGCCAGTGTGGATAATGGAAAACGTCTCCTTTTCCTACTTACCTGGGAAAGACACTTTTTTAAATGCTGGTGGAACCCCAAAGGGGTTGTTTTATCTGTTGTTGATTAAGTGTATAGATTCTTGTCCCACCTTAGTTCAATTTCAGCTTTTCTGTCTTGATAATGAGGGAGTCAAACCCAAAAAATTTTTTAAAAATTTTAAGGGAAAAAATAAAAAAAATATTTATTTAAATTTAATTTGGGACTTTACCCCAAAAAAGGAAAGCGGGGTGTCCTGGTTTTCCTGTTTCCCCCGGGCCCCCCCCTTTCAAAGGCCCCTTTCTCCCCCCCAAAAATTAAAATTTATTGTTTGGTTTTTGGTTAAAACAAAATGGAGAAAAAGGGCAAAACAAAACAAAAGAAAACACCCCACCCAAAAACCCCCTTAAGGACCCCCCACTTCAAAAAATATTGTATTTTAAATTTTTAA
>NW_023657872.1:22500-26050 GCF_015228065.2 Penaeus monodon
AGAAAGATGATACCATGTCTATTGTTTCTTTTTATTATACGCACATAAATACTTACACACACCCAAAACACACACCAACACCCGCACACAAAACACCACCACACACACCACACACACACACACACACACACACACACACAATATATAATATATATTTTATATATATATATAAAATAATTTTTATAAAAATATATATATATAATAACAATACATATATCTTCTTTTAAACGGTAGGTTCATGTCTGACCGCCGTGGTCACAGCATGATACTTAATTGTATTTTTTTCATGTTGTGATGCTCTTGGAGTGAGTAGTGGTAGGTCCCTAGTTTCCCTTTTTCCCCGGAGAGTGCCGGTGGTACCTTTTTTTTTGGTAATCATTCTCTTTTTTATCCGGGCTTGGACCAGCACTTGACTTTGGGGTGCCTTGGCCACCCAGTGGGTAGGTAGGCAATCAAGGTAATTTCCTTGCCCAAGGGAACAACGCGGCGGTCGGGGAGTCGAACCTTCGAATTCAGATTGCCGTCGTGACAGTCTTAGGGAAAATTTGCGCCAAACCCGGCCCCCCCCAAAAAAAATTTTTTATATATATATATATATATATATATATATATATTTATATATTTTTAATTTTTTTTTATATATATATATATATATATATATATATATTATGTTGCAAGAGAAAACGAAGGGAAGTACAAGAAACACACGAATATGCCGAAAGGGCCCTTTTTCGCTTTAATTGCTTCGTCAGGGCATTTATTTTTTTTTGGGGGTGTGTGTGGTGTTTTGGTGTGTTTTGTGTGGTGTGTGGGGTGTTTTGGTGTGTGTGTGTGTGGGGTTTTGTGTGTGTGTTTGTGTGTGCATCACACACACACCAAACACCACACCCCCATCCAAGCTCACTCACTCTCACCACCCCAAATATATATTTTTTAATAATTATGTTACCCGGTAAAATTTTTAATTTTGTAAATTTATGTTGATGTTGTTTTTTTTTTCCCTTTGGGGGGGGTGAGGTCCCCGTTTTCCCGGGGTTAAATTTTTAACGACGCAAAGGGAATTTCAACTAGATTGGGTTCCCAAAGGTAATATTCCCTTCGTTCTTTAAATTAAGATTGTTCGTTCAAGAGGGCCTTCGAGAGACAAGGAAATTGCGAAAAACGTTAAATAGAAGACTTTAAAAGCACGTTTTTAAAGGCCCGGAGTTTTACCCCGATGTGGGATCATTTAAAAAACACGCGTGCCCCCAAATTTTGGGGTTTCGACCAAGGGGAGCGGGGAAAATTTTCCCGTTTTCGGAGTCCTTTTTTTTTTCTCTTAAAAAAAGGCTTTCGGAATGAGGACAACGTCAATTCCATTGTTTACCACTGTTAATTAAATCGAAATACAATCCGCTATCATTTTGAATATTTAAGCTTCTTTATTTTAATTATTTCCAAAAAAGGGATTGTTTATCTTTTTTTTTATTTATTTAATTTTTTTTTTAAAAAAATTAAAAAAATTTTTTTTTTTTAATTTTTTATTTATTTTTTTATTTTATTTTTTTTTATTTTTTTATTTAATTTATTTAAAATTATTTTTTAAAATTTTAAAATTTTTTTTTTAATGGTTTAATTAAAAAAATTTTTAATAATTTTTTAAAAAATTAAATTTTTTTGTTGTTTGGGTTTGGTTTTGTTGTGGGTTTGGGGGAAAAAATTTTTTAAGTGGGGGACAAAGGAAAAAAAAAAATATATATATAATTATATATATATATAATAATATATATATATATATATTCATTTCTCAGTGATTTTAAGATTTTTTGCGTAAAATTGTTATTCCACTCTGATGATTCGTTATGTTGTCCTTGGGTTCTGTTGAATGAGGATGTATAACGTTTCCCCAAATTCCTTATTCCTTACGACTGCAGGGTCCCATTCTCCATCAATCTAGGACGATCAATGACGTCATCACCTCCCCCTGCCTGTTCTTTAACTTAAGAGTTAAATTGCTGTTGCCGAAGAGGCCTTTTTCTTGAGGGTATGTTAAACGAAAATTAAGCCTAGAAAAACAGTTAAATGAAGGAAGATTGGGGAAAAGCAATCGAGTGGAAAGGCAGAGGGTAATATAACGCAAAGTTATGTTTTTGGGGGCCCTAATACAACGATAAAAAGAAACAGCCACAGCGTGAACCGAAATTTAACGTAACGTTTCGAACACGTGAAGGGAACGAAAAGAAAATTTTTTCATCAAATTTTCTTTGGTATCCTTTTTTTTTTTTTTTTTTTTTTAAGAACTTTTGGGCAATTTTCGAGACTTTTACGTTCATTACCGTTCATATTGTGACTATTTGTTTGTTTTGTTTGTTTTTTCACATGGTACCTGAAATATAAGGACACGCTAGTAACCTACGATGAATGCAATGAAATTTACGGATGTTTCGATTTGCCATTTATAAGGGTATGGTTCCAAAAATAGGGCGCTCCGGCAGAAAAAAGGAATAATCTATTATTTCAAACTTGCCTATAAATCCACGAAAATGTTTGGTTACAGATTTTTCCTTATTATTAATTAAACTCTCTGTCATTCCTGTTTGCAATTCCTTATTCCATATTTTCTATAAATGATATTAATAAAATATAAATCGGAATCAAACAAAATAGTTGACCAACGAAACGAACATGATTCAAATCGTTTCTTTAAAGGGCTCACATGGGCTTTTAAGAGAACGAAACTCTGCTATTTGAGGAAACAAAAAATTAACGAGACCTACATCGTTTTAAAAACCCAAAGAAAATTATATGGAGTGCATTCTTTAACTTACACATAATTTACCTTAGCTATCTTAGGTTTAACTGAATTGCTCAAATTTTCCTCTTTCATATTCCAGGATATGATGAATTCTTACCTATCTTGTTACCCTGCTATTTGTTTAGATTACCTATACTTTCGTTGATCCTTATCAAGATTTTTTTCTGCCATTGGTAATTTACTTTTATCTATGAAAAATACACGAACGTTTTTATCAGTTCGTAAACTTATCATCATAATTGCCCGAAGAATTTCAATATTTATCACCAATATAGTTTAATAATCTACAGTAAAACCTGCCCGTCTAATCTTTCATTTCACAATCTTTCTTTTTTTTTTTTTTTACTCCATATTCGGCGCTCTTTTTCGAAAAACCCATGAGCGGTGGATTCGCCCCCTCCGAAGGACTGGTGCCTTAACCACGCTTAGACGTCGGCCACGCTACCGATATATACTGTATAGTGTATCATCAAAATAACTTTTCTCTATTTTTGACCCATACTTTCTCTTTGAAAAACGTTAATATTGTGGGCCATCTAGGAACATTATGGGGAAAAATGATATCCATGATAAGGCCCATATTTAATCTTAATTGTAGGATACATAATTTTGTTTTGTGTGGAAAGCAAAAAAAAAAAATATATATATATTTTATATATTTTATATATATAAAATAATTAATTAAAATTTTATCTATATAAAAATATAAAAATAATATAATATAATATATTATTTTAAAAATTTTATATATAATAT
>NW_023657873.1:0-25000 GCF_015228065.2 Penaeus monodon
GGGGGAAAGGTAAAAAAGGATTTAAAACTGGTTTTTGTTGGCAAACAGAACACGCGCACTTTTGTTTTGCCTCGGGAAAAAACGACTTTCCCCCTTGCTCCTTATTACCAAACTTTTTTTTAATTTTCTACCTTTTTACATTGCTTTGAAAAACTTATGAGCTTCTTTGCAGTAGTACAGCATTTTAAACCCTGGACAGTTGTCTCTCCTGATGACCGTTGTAAACCTTCCACCACTTTTGGTTGCCCTTTTCTTAAATAAAAGAGTTGGCTCCATCCCCTCCCCCTGCAGGGGAAACCACAGGGGGGTTTGGGGCCAAATAGGTTTTTCCCTTGATGGAACCATGCCAACTTCTGATTCGGAATGACTAACATTTAAAAAGTTAGGAGAGCTGGTGTCGACTTTTCCCAAAATCATCATTTTTTCTTCTTAAAACGTTTTACTGCCACAAATTAAAATTCTCTTTTTCCTTTGGGGGAAAATAAAAATTAGAATTCAAAATTTCCCTCACCCCCCATAGAGCCCCAAAAAGGGGGAAGCTATATTGAGGCCAAACACCCCACATGGTATGGGAAAGTATACATACCAATTTACAGTGCTGATATAGTCACGGGACCTGTGCCTCCAATGAACACCGTCTGTTTGACCCTACCCAAATTTTTGACCGCTGATTGATTTGGGCCCGGGGCCTCATCACCCCCGATCAACCAGAATAAGGGACAAAGAGGTGTGTTCATGCTGCAGGGCGCAGCGTGCAGCCCGCTAAACCTCCAGGATCCTGTCCCCCTAGTAATAGGGGGACGCCTGCACGGAAAACACCGTGGGAGATTTTCTCGGGCCTAAAGGGATAAACCGGGGGTGGTGCACCATCCCCTCTCATAACCTTGGGTGCGCCAGAAGCCTTTTGTCTCTTTCCCTCACGGTGACCCACCCAGTATGGGTAGCCCTCTCGCCGGCTCACCAGATCTTGGGACCTAAATCCCCCCCCACTGCGGCAAGGCGGCTCCCGTTCACTATATCATTTAACACTAGTTGAATGGCCCAAAAAATTTTTCAATACCATAAATGATAAATCAGAACCCAAATCAAACAACTATTAAACACGGACGAAAAAAAACCCTTCCTTCTGTCGAAAATGAAAACAAAATATAATTACTTTTAAAAGAATTTTCTATTTGCGGAATTTCATTAAATCGAAAAAAATCCTTTCTCAAAAATGACTGAAAGTAGCAAAACGAAGAAAAAAAAAACTTGGTACAGCTCGAGGTAATAGGAAAAGTATGCAGAGGAATGGAAAAAATTAAAAAGAAAGTCCAACTCTGATGCGTTTACGACGCCTTTTCATTAAAAAGGTTTTTTTTTCAAGTACCATCCCCGGGGTCTCCTGAAGAGATCTCAAACAGTGACAAAAGAACGGAAAATTACCAAGAAAAATATTTTTTAAAAGGAAAAGATTACCCTTTGCGGGGAAAAGCCAGACAGTCTAAAAACAGAACGGGGAAAACGGGAAAATGTTTTACAAGCAATAAAAACCTTCAGGAAATTGTTGATATGACGTGAAAGCACTGGAGACCAATTGAAGTTAACAACAAACTGAAAAAAACAAATTTCAATGAAAATCTGAACTAAAAGGACAGAAGAGGGAAGAAAAGAATTCATAAGGTGGGGAATTGTATCGTTTTTTCATAAACTCTCCCCTCGTAAATCCCATTGAATATCAGTTTTATGAAAGGTCCCCCCATTACCTGCAAAAGAGAGAGGAAGAGCAACTAGGAAAAAGATGATATGGCAAGATAAATTCCCAATGATAAGAAATTAAATAACTTTTTGGCATTACAAAATTACCGGATTATTTCTTCTCAAGTATTCCGCCCCTCGGACTCCTTCCGCCCCTTTTTTTAGACTCATAGTAAGGTTAACGTTGCATTTTAAAACTTTCGAAATTCTACTCTCGTATTTTTGTTTCGTCCAAAGGGGAAAAAATACACCATAATCCCCTTCGCCAAATTAATTAGTTTGCTAAAAAAGTTGAGATGATAAAAAGAAATTCCCGAAAAATATTACAGGGTTTATACACACACCATAAAACATCCTCTCTCCTCTCAAAAACACACCCCAACACACACACACCCACACAACACCCACACACACACAAACCCCACACAATACCACACACACACACACACGCACCACGCACCAGCCGCACGCAAAGCACACACACACACACAGCGGGATTTTCAATTCCAAAGTTTATACTTTTTTTGTTTCATTTGTCGTCCAGGTTTTTTCCTAAAAAAATTTTTCAATTACGAAGTAACCTTTCATTTTGCACGTACGCACAAAAATCACCTAAACGGCACAATACGAATGGTCAAAACTTTATCCTCGTCAAACAGATAATTTGGTTACTTTTTCTTTGGATACTTTTCACATGTTTCTGATATTCATTAAAAATTAAAATTTTCCTTTCCAATTCCATTATACTTTGTTGCTGCATAGCATATGATAATACCGTTTTATGAATATTTAAGGCTCTTTAAAAATGATATTAGGTTTATATAAAAAGAACGCTAATGAAATATACATCGGGTTTTAAAAAAACTACTATTGAGTGATCATTGCAATGAAGGGGTTTAGGAACGATTTTCATAATACTTAATGCATGTAGTAAATTTAACCCTATACAATTTTTGCAATTATCCCAAAGCTTTATAGCTTTTTTCCCAAATTTTTAATTTTTTTCTCGAAAGAGCATGGCAAAACTAAGTACTGTAGTCCAGGGTGAGTTGTCAGTTTTTCTTTCCCAAGTTAACATATAAGGATAATGAATTTACTGTGTGTTTTGGGTGTGTGTTTGTGTGTGTGTGTTTGTGTGTGGGGTGTGTGTGTGTGTGTGTGTGTGTGGTGTGTGTGTGTTGTGTGTGGTGTGGGGTGTGTGTGTGTGTGTTTACAGGATATGTTCTCACTTTCAGAAGATATCTTTGTAATTATAAATTTGGGTTACAAGACGATAACGGGTAGTCCATCTGCATTCCATATTACTCACAACTTCCCCCTTTTTAAGCTCACATTGTTGCAGACCTTCTCTTCTCTCATTATTTTCCTCTCCCTCTTTCATCATGTCTTCTTCCAATTCACCTTCCTCCCGCCACCCCTGCTCCCTTTCCACAGCAATAGCTATAAGAACGGCTGTCGGGAAAATAGAGCAAAATGCCTGGACAAGAAAGCAAAATGATCGCCTTCATTCTTCCGCCCTGGAATCAGCTGACAAAGGCTGATGGACGTTCGCCCGCGCCGCTAAAAGGCAGCGGCATTAATCCTGCCGGCCTGGGTTTTTTTATTATTTTTCTTATTTACGATTACGGCTTTTTATAATGAACGGGTACTTGGGAAAATAAACACACTACACACCAATATATATTATTATATATATATATATATAATATATATTTTAATAATATATTATATAAAACACCCACACACACACACACACACACACACACCACACACACCAACACACACCACCACACTTTGGTGGGGGAAGGCTAACAAATTTTATTTTGGGCAAAAAAAAAGCAAAAAACCCCGCGCGCGCAGACACACAACAACACACACACACCACACCACCACACCCACACAACCACCACACACACAACACACAACAACATACACGCATTGGTGGGTGAAAACTATAAAACTATTTTTGGTCTAAAAAAGCACACCCCACACACACCACATACCACACACACACACGCACACACACACACACCCACCACCCCACACACACACACACCACACACCACACACCACACACACCACACACCAACACACACAGCTTTGGTGGTGAAAGCTAATAAATTATTTCTGGTCAATAAGAAAGCACACACACACACACACCACACCACAACACACACAACCACCACACACACACAATACAACACCCCCAACACACACCACACACATTTGGGGGGTGAAGGGTAACAAATCTATTTGGTCAATAAAAAAGCAAACACCGCGCGCGCAGACCACACACACACACAAAAAAAACACTAAACACACACACACACCACACACACACACCCACACCCCACACACACACACACACACACAACACCCACACACCCTACACGCATTTTGGTGGGGGAAAGCTAAAAATCTATTTTTGGTCAATAAGAAAGCACACCACCACACACACTCCACACACACACAACACACAACACACACACAAACACACAACAAAAACAACACACACACACACACCCCACACACACACACACACCCAAACACAAACACAACACCCACACAAACACACACCCCCACACACCCAAAACAGCACACAGTCACACACACAAACCCACACACACAAAAAATATAAATATAAATAATATATTATTATATATTATATATATATATTATATTAAAATATTGTGTTGTTGGGGTGTTGTGTGTGTGACTGTGTTCTGTGTGTGTGTGTGTGTGTGTGTGTGTGTTGTGTGGTGTGTGTGTGTGCGGGTGGTGTGGCGTGTGTGGTGTGGTGTGGGGGTGTGGTGTGTGGTGTGTGTGTGTGTGGTGTGTGTGTGTGTGTGTGTATGTGTGTTTTGGTGTGTTGGGTATGTGTGTTGGTGTGTGGGGCTTTCTTATTTACCCGAAATAGATTATTAGCTTTCCCCACCAAATGGTGTATGTGGTGTTTGTGTGTGGTGGGGGGTGTGGTTGTGGGTGTGTGGGTGGGTGTTGTGTGTGTGTGTGTGTGTGTGATGTTGGTGTGGGTGTGTGTGTGGTCTGCGGCGCGCGTGTTTGCTTTTTATTGACCAGAAAAGATTTGTTAGCCTTCACCCAACCCAAAAGTTGTGTGTGTGTGTTTGTGTGTGTTGTGTGTGTGTGTGTGTGTGTGTGTGTGTGTTGGTGTGGTGTGTGTGTGTGTGTTGTGTGTGTGTGTTTATATATATATATATATATATATATATATATATATATATATATATATATATATATATTGTGTGTGTATGTGTGTTTATATTCCAAGTACCCGTTGCATTATAAAAAAGCCGTAATCGTAAATAAGAAAAATAATAACAAACCCAGGCCGGCAGGATTAATAGCCGCTGCCTTTTAGCGGCGCGGCGAACGTCCATCAGCCTTTGTCAGCTGATTCCAGGGCGGAAGAATGAAGGCGATCATTTTGCTTTCTTTCCAGGCATTTTGCTCTATTTTCCCCGACAGCCGTTCTTATAGCTATTGCTGTGGAAAGGGAGGCAGGGGGTGGCATGAGGAAGGTGAATTGGAAGAAGACATGATGAAAGAGGGAGAGGAAAATAATGAGAGAAGAGAAGGTCTGCAACAATGTGAGCTTAAAAGGGGGAAGTTGTGAGTATATATGGAATGCAGATGGACTACCTGTTATCGTCTTGTAACCCAATTGATAATTACAAAGATATCTTCTGAAAGTGAGAACATATCCTGTAAACACACACACACACACACACACACACACACACACACACACACACACACACACACACACACCACACACCACACACCACACACACACACACACACAACACACAGTAAATTCATTATCCTTATATGTTAACTTGGGAAAGAAAAACTGACAACTCACCCTGGACTACAGTACTTAGATTTGCCATGTCTCTTTCGAGAAACAAATTAATAATTGGAATAAAGCTATAAATGCATTGGATAATTGCAGAATTGTATACGGTTAATCTTACATACATGCATTAAGTATTAACTGATAATCGTTACCTGAATCCCTTCATTGCAATGATCACTCAATCATGTAGCTCTTTTAAACCAGATGTATATTTCATTTATGCGTTCAATTTTATATAGAACCTAATATCACTTTGTAAGAGGCCTATAAATATTCATACAACAGGTATTATCATATGCTATGCATTGCAACAAAGTATAATGGAACTTGGAAAGGACAATTTTAAGTTTAATGAACTATCAGCAACATCGTGAATAAGTCATCCAAAGCAAAAAGTAACCAATATATATCATGTGTTGACTTGAGGATAAAGTTTTGACCAGTTCTGTATTGTGCCGTTTAGTGTGTACTTTTGTGCTGTACGTGCAAAATAGAAAGGTTACTTCTGTAATATGATATATTTTAGGCAAAACTCATGTGACTGACTAATGCAACAGAAAAGTATATAACATGTGATATTGCAACTGCCGCTGTGTTGTGTGTGGGTGCGTGCGTGCGTGGTGCGTGCGTGGTGTGTGTGTGTGTGTGGTATGTGTGTGGTTTGGGGTGTGGTGTTTTGTGTGGGTTGTGTGTGTGGTGGGGTTCTGTGTTGTGTGGAAGAGAAGGGGTATTTTTGTATTTTTGGGTGTGTATAAGCCGAAATATTTAGTGTGGAAGTTCTTTTTATCATCTCACTTTTTTGCAAGCTAATTAAATTTTCGGCGAACTGGATTACGGGTTTTAGTTTTCTCTCTGGCGAAAAAAATAATCGAGAGTAGAAGTTTCAGCAAGTTTAAATGCTAACTTTTAATCCTTCTAAGTCTGAAATCAAAGGGGGAAAGGGTCCGATGCGGAAATTTGAGCAGAAATTAATCCGGAAATTTTGTATGCCAAAGAAGTTTTTAATTTCTTTATCATTGGGAAAGTTATCTATGCCATATCATTTTTTTCCATTTGCCTCTCTCTCCTCTATGTCAGTTAAGGGAGCACATTCATAAAACTGATATTATCTCGTTTTTACTTATGGGAAGATGTTTAGATAAAAGATACAATTCTCCCCTCTTGAATTCTTTTTTTCCCTTTCTTCCTTTTAGTCCAGATTTCATTGAAATTTGTTTTTTTTCAGTTTTTTGTTAATTCTTTGGTCCCCCAGTGTTTTCACTGTATATAAAACAATTTCCTAAAGGTTTTCTTGCTTGTAAAACTTTTCCTTTTTCCCCTTGTTCTGTTTTAGACTGTCTGGTTCCCTGAAAGGCTAATCTTTTCCTTTTCCCAAAAAATTTTTTTTTTTTTGCTTGGTAATTTTTCCCGTCTCTCTTTGTCACTGTTATGAGATCTCTTCAGGACCCGGAGATGGTTTTTTCTAAAAAAGAAAAACCTTTTTATATCGAAAAGGCGTCTGTAAACGCATACAGACTTGGACTTTCTTTCTTTTTTTACCTTTTCCCTCTGCAACCCTTTTTTACCTCGAGCTGTTACGCAAGTTTTCTTTTTCTTCGTTTTTCTACCTTTCAGTCTTTTAGAGTAATGGATTTTATTCGATTAATGAAACTTCCGCAATATAGAAATTTTCTAATCGTAATTATGTTTTTTGTTTATCATTACGCAGAAGGGAGGTTGTTTTCGTCCGTGTTTAATATTTTTTGATTGGATTCCTGATTTTTCTTTGAGGGTATTGAAAATTTATGGGCCTTTCAAAAACTAGCGTTTAAATGATATTAGTGAACCGGGACCCCCCTTGCGCGGGGGGGGGTTGGGGTCCCAAGAGGGTGAGGGGGCGAGAGGCTACCCATACTGGGGGGGTCACCAGTGGGGAAATGAGAAAAAGGCCCTGGCGACCAAGGTCTATAGAGGGGTGGGGCACCCACCCCGGTTCATTCCATCTTTGGCCGAGAGAACTCCCCACGTTGGTTTTTCCGTGCATGGCGTCCCGTATTAAGGAACGGAGCCTGGAGTTGAGCGGTTTCTGCACGCTGCGCCTCAGCATCAACCACCCCTTGGCCTCTTTTTTGTTAGATCGGTGGCTTGTGAAGGCCCGGTCGTCAATCAGCTGCAAAAAATGGGTAGGGTCAAGCAACGGGGTTTTAGTTGGTAGGAAAAGGTCCTGTGACTATCATCACACTGTATAATAGTGGGGTATTATCTTCCCCACTCCATGTGGCTGTTTGGCCCCAAATATAGCTTCCCCTTTTTGGACTCTAGGTGGGTGAGGAAAAATTTAAAAATTCTAATTTTTATTTCTCCCACAAAGGGAAATAGAGAAATTTTAAAAGTAGTGGCAGTAAAAAGTTTTAAAAAGAAAATGATGATTTGGAACAGTCGACACCCGCTCCCTAAATTTTTAAATTTTAGTCTTCCAGAATCAGTTAAGTTGGCATGGTACCCCTCAAGGTAAAGCCATATGTGCCCAACCCCCGGGTTCCCCACTCAGGGTTTTGGGATGGACCAAATCTTTTATTTAAGGGGAAAAGGGAAAACCCAAAAAGTGTGTGTGAAATGTGTTACAACAGGGCTCTAGGAGATGACAACTGTCCATGTCTAATATGCTGTTACTACGCAAGAAGCTCATGAGTTTCTTTCAAAGCCAATGTAAGTAGAAACTTAAAAAGGTATTGTATAAGGAGCAAGGATAAAGTCAATTTATCCAGAGCAAAGCAACGTGCGCGTGTTCTGTTTGCCAACCAGGTAACAAATCCTTTACTTCATTTCTAGCACACCCTCCTTCATCCTTTGCCCTCCAATACTTCTTACACCACACATGCTGCCACATACCTTTAAACCTCAGTCCCTTAATGCTGAAATTGCTCTGGTGATTTGTTTTCCCATAAACGGGTACTTGAGGGGTCTATTGAGGATACTCCTCCTCCCAGTAGTCTTCTGGACGCCATCAGTTGTTATAGTGATAATTTAAATTTCTGCCACGTCAACAGCTAGGTCATTAGCAGAGAATGCCTTGTGTAAATAGAATATTAGATATTTAAACTTTAAAAATCTTCATAAACCTCTTACAAAATAACATTAAATTATTTACAATGAAAGCATAACTTATGCTCTAGCGAAAACTAATTAGGACCCTTTTATATCACAATCCTCCCCAATCACATTTTTTCGTGTATATGGTGATACAATGACAACGTCTTTGGTCTGAGAATGTTTCATATCTTTCCTACATGTGCGATCGTTATGCGGATCTTTTTCATCCCTCACAAAGTGCTTTTATTTAAGCCTCATCAGCCCATCGTCAGTCTGTGTGTGCTCGACCAATCCAGCTCGATTGATTAGTCCAGGTGGGACATTGGGGAATTGCCATTACAGCCAGAACCTTGTGAGACTTAGATTAAGATCTTTCACTAAGATTCCTCATTCCTCCGACCATATGATCGGCAATCCTCAAGGGGGTTGAAAACTCAATACTTGATGTAGGGATCCCGAATTCTTTGACAGTATCGTGTGTAGTAATCAGTTTATTAGTCCTGGTGTAATGAAGAGGTTGGTTCTCCGCTCTCAGCATCAGGGACTCCACAGGTGAAGACCTTAAGCCCCCAGTACAGATCGTAGGCTTCATATGAACTGTAGTCCAACATCCCAGCGAACAGTGGCGAGTTGGCAGATGAATAACGCCTCACATCCATATCAGCTTACTTCGTATAACTCTTCGTTAAAGCCGTAGAAGCGTTTGCGTTACTGCAACCCCTATAGATGTGAAAGAACCCACAAATTCTAAGTGCTTTTTGTAGCCTTCAACTTTAACTGTTGATGGGAGCCCTATGTAAAAGTCTTGAGTCCAGAAATTAAGACCCAAGTACTTCACCTCTTGGACAAATTGCAGTGGTTTTGCTCCTAATAGAGGAAGGATGAATTTTTCCCTTGTTTGTGGAAAGCATGAGGCCATGGGCTTGCTTGGGAAATTTGACCGCCGATGATATGTTTGTCCACTGTATCATCGATTTATTTGCATCCGCAGTGTCCTTGCACAGCCTGTAAAGCTTCCTCCTGAGCGAGTAACATTGTAAAGCATCACATACAGATTACATGAGACAGAATTGGACAAGCGTTACAAAATGTCATTTATACAATGGCAACCGGGTCACACTTAAGACCCTCCCTTGTGGGACCCCTTCCAGCTGATCTTCCAGGTTAGAGAAACTGTTTCCCACCCCAAACTTTAAATTTCCTGTTGGCAAGGAGTTTTTTATGAGGTAGTAATGCTCCTCGTTAAACCAATATCATACAACTTCTGAGGATGCCATGCTTCCAAGTAGTATCTAAGCCTTTTCAAGGTCAAAGACTGCTACCATGTGACGTTGCTGTCTAACAAATTCTATATAGCAGTTTCCCCCTCACAAGTGCATCGTGGTCGATCCAATTTTTCTAAAGCCATATTTATATGGTGTCCACATTTTCTTTTTCTGCACCATGTCAAACTGAAGTGTTACCATTTTCTTTTCTCCATCAGCTTGCCAGATGCAGCTGGTAGAGAAAATTGTTCTGTAATTTCCCTGTGTGGAAGCATCTTTGCCAGGTTTAGGAACAGGAATGAATTATAGCCTTCTTTCCATTGGAGGCACTGTGCCTTCCCTTAATCCTATTGAATACGTCCACGGAACTTCTGGGAACTCTCCGGTAAGTGCGATATCATTTTGGTATGGGAATATTGGTCACACTTCCTGGGGCAGTTTATGGCAGAGTGCAAAGCCAGTCCAATCTCCTTGCACAAAATGGCAAGTTGTCTGGAACTTCTGCTGGCCTCCTACTTAAAACGAACTGGTGTGTTGTTCCCTGTTCACACGACGAGTGGAGAATCGAGCAGTGTAAGATGCTCCGCTGCTCTTTGCAACATCTTTTTTTTTGTCTGTGATGATTATGCCATCTATCGTCAAGAGCAGGTGTTGACAGGGTAGTGCTCTTGTCCAGCAACTTATTAGACCGACCTTGTCCCACACACCATTTGCTAAGGGGGACCCAGAGTTATCAGGAGAACATACTGTATCCACAACATCCTCTAGTGTCCTTTAGCACGACGCCTGGCCTTGGCTCGGGTCTTTTTGTAACTGATCATAGGTACAATGCTTGGGCTTCGTTTCAACTGCTCTTAATTCAGCTTTCCTTGATCGACAGCTTGTTTTCATTCATCATACCACCATGGTACTGAGGTCGCGGTACTGTCCGCTACTTTTCGAATGGTGCTCTGCTGTAAGTGAATTCGTGATGGAGTGATTACAGCTCTTGAACACACTGAAAATCATTAACAGATCTTTGCAATATTGACAGTTGATCTAAAAAGATTTCAGTCTGCATGTCTCCAGTTCCATATTCTGCACTCCATTAACTGGAATACATTCACTCCTCCAAAATTATTGGACAGTGGTCGCTTCCATGTAAGTCCTTCCATGACCTGCCAATTGAAGTTCAACTGTGATCTAGGTGAGCTATTGATATGGTCTATATGCGAGAATGTCCCTCAGTTATGAATTTTGGAAATGTGTGTGAGCTGTACCACTGTTTCAGTAAACTGCATCTACTCTTAGAACAAGGACTCCAAGGCCTTACCCTCGCGGGTTGCAACAAAGTGTCTCCCCAGGATGGTGATGCCGACGCATTGCAGATCTCCCAAAGTAAAATATCTAGACACCCGGTAGGGTTGGCCAACTGCTCAAGTAGATTTTTTCCAATCATTTATGTTTTTGATTTGTGGAAAGTTAAAGGTAGATTGATGCAACCAGTGCTAAGGTCGTGTCAAGCCTGTTCTCAACACCTTCACCTGCATTTTTGTCTTCAGGATGGATGGCATGAAGGGATGTTTCATGACGTACCATTACGGCTACTGGTCCTCCATGAGGCCACATTAATCAAGGTCCGCATAATATGCCTGAACTTGGAATCCTTTCACGGAATGGATTAATTTTCCTGTCTAGAATCTCTGTAGTGCATATCACCACAAACTGGATTACATGAATCGGGCATCAATGTTGAAGTGTCATTTCCCATTTTGCTATAATTCCTCTTTGACGTATCATGTGGATTAGGTCTAGCCAGTCTCTTACATTCACTGTTTGCTTTCATAAAGGTTTTGGCATCACCTGTGTTCAAGGTTTTGCCCCACACCTTTTCGGCTGTCCTTTCCATGATCCTTGTATACCTTTTAATTGGTGGGTTCCTGTGGAAATTAGTTTCCACAGGTTCCCTTGGACCAGTCAGGATTTCCTCTGGCCTGGTCAAAGAACGGACCTGATCCTTCTTGTCTTAAGGGGCATTCTTTCTAGCAGCAGGGCCCCTGTGTGAGGTTGTGGCAGCTGGAGTCCTTTTGGACAGGTTCAGGATTCCTTTGCCTGGGCAAACATGGCATTGCCTGAGCCTTTACTTCAGAGGCATTCCTGCCGAGCAGCAGCGGCCCTTTGATGTGGTGGCAGCTAGAGCTGTCACCGTTAGAGGCCTCTGGAGCCTTAAATGATGGCTCCAAAGACGCTTACTTTGTGGAGAGGATTCCTCCTCATAAGACCCCTCCCTCCTACTCCTTTTCTGTGGAGTGCATACTCACCAGAGGCAGTGTCCAGCAATTTGGGACTTGAAGGAAAGGAAGTGGCAGAGTGTTTGCAGTAAGAGCAGTTGGAGGGCAGGGCTGGTGGAAGGGATGGATGGGCTAGAAACCAAGCAAAGGATACCTACCTGGCTGTGCAAGCATCACACGGGCACGTCGCTTTGCCCTCTGAAAACTAACTTTCCACCTTCCTCCTTATTACCAATACTTCATTTCAAATTTGTACCTTTTCATTGCTTTGAAGAAGCTTCCTCAGCTTCTTTGGAGTGGTCCAGCATATTGGAAGCCTGGACAGTTGTCCATCTTTGATGCCTGTTGCTACAAAAACAAAAAAAAAAAAAACCACACTTTACTAACATACTCTTGGTTGTCCATTTCTTAAACGGCATAGAGTTGGCTCCATGCCCCATAACCCTGGCAGTGGAAGCACCTCATTAGGTTTGGCACATATGGTTTACTTTGAGGTGTTACCTGCTAACTTACCGATTCTGGAATGGTACTAATGTGTTAAGAAGTTATAAGAAGAGCTGGTGTCCGACTGTTTCCAACCATCACCTTTCTTCCTAAAACGTTTTACTGCCACTAATTAAAATTCTGCTAGTTTCCTTTACATTTTCTCACTCAGAATACCATCATCAGGTCTCAGGAAAGACAATGTCACTTACACTGATTAGGATTTTGTGAGAGAACATGAAACTTGAGCCCCAGGAATGTCACATATCACATTGCAGACGTCACTCATCTCTGTGACGAAACCTCAACTATCGCTACCATCTCGCTGTGGTGATTGGGATCGACGTTGACAACTTACTTCACTATTTTTCCTATGTACTTCAAAATATCAAATCTATGATTGATCCCAGCAATGATCTTTACTACTAGGTACTTACCATATAAATATTTCTCATATTACCAGGTAGACTTCCTTAGTGGATGAGCACGACTTTTTCCCCTCTACCTGGTTTGGGAAACCCGAACTTATGATTCCCATCTTGGCCCTTTGGAGCTGGAAAGGTTTTCAAGGGACACATGTGATGTTTTCCAGAGGGAATCGTCGGGGGGATTGCATAGGTCGTCAGGGAGAGGATAGAACCCACCATGGAGTCCATAAGGGAAGCCTATAGTTGGGCTCAAAATCTCCCAACTGCCCCCAACAGGGGGGGTAAAAATGGAGGAAATACTACGCAGGCACTATTACAGTTTCTGTTGGCATCGCGCGACCTATGCGCTACCGACTGACAGTGCCTGCTTGACCCTAGCCATATTTGACCAGCCCGATTTGATTGACTGGGCCTTGATCAAGCCCCTGTCTAACCATAATAAGAACAAATAGGTGTGTCGCTAGCGCTGCAGGGTCGCAGCGTGCAGCATTGGCTCAACCTCCAGGACTCCTGTCCCATGGTATACGGGATGCCACACACGGCAACACACAGGGGAGAGTTTTCTCGCCCTGGTCCAAGATTAATGAACCAGGGGTCGGTGCACCATCCCCTCTCATAGCCTGGTGCACCAGTAAGCCATTTTGTCTCATCCCTCACTGGTGACCAAACCCTCCAGTATGGATTAGGCTCTCGCCCGGCTCACCAGGATCATTGGACCTCAGTCCCCCGCCACGCGGCAAGGTGGCTTCCATTAGGGGTTGACCATCATTGAAGGCTTCCAGAGCCTCACAGTGACAGTTACCCGCTGCCCCAACATCCACAGGGCCTGAACTGCTAGGCATAGTGCCCCTGGATAGTAAAGGCTTCAAGTAGCGCCCCACTTCGCCCAGAGCAAAGAATCTTTCTAAGCTCTGTTCAAAGACCCCTCTCAGAGTGGGGTCCTTTGGGAGCAATCAGCAAGGCTCCAGAAGACCTCAATGGTGACAGCCCAGCTGCCCCACATCCCCAGGGCCTCCACTGCTAGACAGAAAATGTTTCCTGAACCTAATGGCCCAGGTCCATCTGTGCCCAAGCAAAGAGATCCTGAGCCTGTCCAAAGGAGTCTGTGGAAAGAAGTTCCGTCCCTCCTAAGATACTCCCAAGATCCTGGGAAGGGACAGACTAAAGATTTGGGCGGCCGGAACCACAGGTTGCTGCCAAACACCTTATGAAGTGAGGTCGTTTGAACAGAACTGGCTACCAATGGACTGTCAGAGAATTCATGGCAAATTGGAAGAACTGCAACATCTATACTTCAGTTTGTTTGTGTGCCTACTGAGATTATGGGGAAAATCGTCCGATTTTCCCTAGATAATTCCAAATTCAAAGCCATTTTGACCTTTGATAATGGACCTCATGGAGGAGTAGCAGTAATGGTTGCTAGGATATTCCCTCCAGGCCATCACCTGCAGACAACACTGCAGGTGAAGGTTGTGAGGACAGGCTTGCCACAACCTTACACTGTTGCAGTCCCATCTTGTCTTCCTTTAATAATCTCACATAGATGATTTGGAAGCTCTACATTTGGGCATTTGTCCACATTCCATTTCTATCTGGAGATTTAGGTCGGCATTCACCTCTGGGGAGGCACTTTGTGAACCTGAGGAGGGTCTTGATTCCTTTGTCTTACGATAGATGCAGTTTTACTGAATAGTGTCACTCTCAGATATTTCCAAATTCAAACTGGAAACATTCTCAGTGGTTCACCTGATTCGCAGTTGATTTTCACTTGGCAGGTCATGGAAGCGACCACTTTTGCAGGAGGTGAATGGTATTTCCAGCAAATGGAGTGCAGGGATGCGACTTGTAAAAAGTGGACGGGAATCTTTTATATAACTGCGTCATTGCAAGGATCTGTGAAATGATTTCTAGTATGTTCAAAGTGTTAATCATACTTCACATCAACAAATTCACCTTCATCCACATTCCCCAAAGTAGCAGATATTATCATCGACCTCCAGTACCATGGTGGTCCTGATTAATGCCAACAACTTTCAGTGTTCAAGAAAAGTTCATTACGCCCTTTAGGCACGGGACCCCCTAGCACTGTAACTTAGATCCATTATAAAAAGACCTAGCCAGCCAGGCGGTGCTAAATGAGGCTTAGACTGATTTCGCGAGACGTATGTCACTCAATTAACCCTTACCATGGGTATGAGACAAGTGCATAGATCACTGGAAAGAGTACATCATGTTCACCAATGCCTGAAGATAGATGCGATAATCCTCACAGACAAACAAAAGGATGTTGGCAATGACTTTCTAAGTCCATGGTTAGTCGTCCACTGTAGCTCTTACACTGCCTGATTCTCCACTCTTCATGCTGAACAGGAACAACACCCAGTTTCCGGCTCTCAGTAGGACGGCAGCAGAATTTCCACACACACTTGCCCATTGGTCTCTGCTTTGGTCAGCTCTGCCATAAGTCCCCAGAATTGACGATTTCCATACCAATGATATCTCACTTATCGTAGAGCTGCCCAAAAGTTCCTTGTTGGATCCTATTCATAGTACTCTATAGTGGGAGTGCACATTGCCATCCATATGGAAAGGAGGCTATAATCATTTCTGTCCTTAAACTGGCAGATGCTTCCATCCCAGGGAATTAAAGACCAAGTTCTGTCACCAGCTGCAATCTTGCAAGTGATGGAGAAAATGTCAAACTTGCAGGTTACATGTGCTGCTAGAAAAGGAAAATGTGCTGACCAATATCCAATATGGGTTTAGAAATTCAGATGCGAACAGAGATGCCCTTGTGAGGGTGGAAACTGCTATAAGCAGAGATTCCATCACACAGTGACGTCACAGGGTTTTAGCAGTCTTCTATGCCGTTAAAATAGCTTATGTACTATTTAGGAAGCATGGCATGCAGCTGTATGACATCTGTTTAAGAGGACATCAGCCTACCTTCAGACAAAGCTTCCTTGCTGATAGGAAGTTTAGAGTCGGTGGGAACCAGTTTTTCTCTACCCTAGAAATAGCTGTACGAGGTCCCCACAAGGAGTGTCTTAAGAGTGCCCCTGTTTGCCTATGACTATAATGACATCGTAAGTCGTTTCCAAGTTCGGGCCTTGTGTAATCATACTCTGTGGATTATTTTTTACACATGCACTGCTCAGGATGTTTCTAGGACACCAGCAGTAAACAACATGCCGTGGGTTTTAAATTTTCTTCAAGCAAGACATGGCTATCTTTCGAGAAGTTCCATCCTTCCCTTTATTTAGAGCAAACCCACTGCACTTTGTCTAGAGTGAATTACTTGGTCTAATTTTTGACTTAAGGCTTCAGGGGTGCCTCACATCAAACAGTTAAAGATATGTAAGGGCTACAAACGTGCCTAATAAAACGTGCTATTCTATATAACTTTGTGACTCTCATAGTGCCCTTGCAAGTAATCAGAGCTCATCACATCCAGTGGTGAGGAGGTTCAAATGGCTTGGCCACTAAATGTCACACATCAAAGATAACTCTGTTGGGTGCCCGCACATGTTGTATCATGGGAATTAGTGAGCTGATCAGAAGGCCAAGGCACTGCCGCTCAGCCATGTGATGCTTGTTTTCCTTTTCCCACAGCACCAACTTGAACCCAGCATCAGAGTTGCTTCCAGATGGAGGGAACACTGGAGCATACCTCGTAGAAATCAAACTGTGAGAGACCTTATCCAGTCTGTATGACCAGCATCACCCCAACTGAAAGTATAAGTTGGTATAATAGAGTAAGAATCGGGCACACAAGACTGACTTATCGCCGATGATCGGCTAAAAAGTGACGCACTTTGTGAGGGATATCAAGACCTTAACGTCGCACATGTAAGTGGAAAGGATGTTTGAAATAATCAGCATAGTTCTTATATACCTCATGTTAGGTGGTCTGAAATCGCCGTCAATTGTCTGGTCCGACTCGGTGCCCAACCAAGGAGGCTTGCAGTCTCTATATTGATGTATTGCCGTTATGTTAGCAGTTTTCAGGCCCTTGAGTGTTCGTCATAGATCTCTAGTTCCTTATGAGAACATTTTATTTATATGTAAACTAGCAGGAGGCCATCCCCCAAGATCTATGTTTTACAGTAACTTTTGCGGCAGGTTTCCTCCGCCAATTTGTCTAGTGTTCGTGCTTGTGCTTGCACATTAGATGTATCCTCCAAATTGAATTGAACATTGCGCTCTTGTTACATATTTATGTTACGCTTAATGCAAGCTTACAATTTCCCATCGGGGGGGCCACCTGTTTTGGAAAGAATTAGTGTCTCAAAGAGCACCTTTTGATAGTCGCGGAAAACACTAAGACCTAAGAATTCCACTGCCTGTCAGCCAGTGGGTGCCATCACCCACTGTCCTCTCTATAACTTTGGTACTCTCATATTAATTGTCGTAGTAACAATTTTTGTATACCGCACAAAGCACAACCGCTTTGTAACCAGATTGTACAAGATCCGTCAGCGAACACTCATTATCACCCATAGATTGGTGTGTTCCTTACCGTTTGCTATCTCAATTTGTTTTAACACGCAGTCATTTACAACCATTTTTTCTCTTTTTTTTCTTTCTGTTCTTTTTTTTGTGTGTTTTGTGTGTGTGAGTGTGTGTGTGTGTGTTGTTTGTGTGGGTGTGTGTGTGTGTGGTGATGTTTTGTGTGATCTGTGTGTGTGTGTGTGTGTGTTGTGTGTGTGGTAGACATGTAAGGGTGCACGTTCAGTGTTGAATTCTTCATGGAAAGTTGGATCGACCTTTTGGTATTTTACTATTGGAACATTGGATTTTGTATGTTCATGAAGATTTTTGTATCAGATGCGCGCGTGTGTGTGATTAGTACGTCCCTACTTGCGTTTTTATGTTGCACGTTGTTTTGGGAAATGTGAGATACGATGGTTCCCGCCAAAGCTTTGACCCAATATGGTGGAAATAGATATTATTCTTATCAGAAATGGATGGTAGTTTATTCTGTCTCATGTTTACTATCCTTGCTGTTCCACGGGGCTTCATTTTTGGCACTACCTAGATAGACCTCAAAAGCTATTTATGTGTGATTCCTATACTGCAAAATGCATTAGCCATAACTGACCTTGTAAAAAGTCAAGTAAAACGTCTAGCAAGATTAATATCGATGCCACGTTCTTTACCGACAAAACTTTTCAATGGTTTTCATCTCTCCAGATTCTCTTCTTTAAAGGCGGATAAGGTCTGCATCTTTTACGTCCCCCACCGAGATATTTATACTCCTGGTCACCTATGCGAAAAGTGGGTGTTGGTATGTACATTGGTTACAGAGCATTGTTTTCTCAGCAGAGATGACTACCCACCTCATGACCTTTGTTGTGAGTTAGTCGCGATTATTTGCATCCTCTCTTGTGATGATGCTCTGACAACATATGGGCATCACCATGTGCATAGCATATAACCGGATTCTCATCCCCAAGTTGAATATGTGCCACCAGCTTGCATTAGGACTATGAACAGCATAGAGCGGAGACTCCTCTCTGTGGTGTCCCCAAGTTCAAAGGATTGAAGTGGAACTTCTCCTCCCCTGACACAGACACTTGCAATCTGTTCAAAGATACATTCTAATAATACGGCCAATATTTACTCCGATGCCAAAGCTTACTAATATGTTCTCTATTGGGGGAGGTATAACTTCTCTGTTTGCAATGTCAAAAGCTTGATTTAAGGTCAAGAAAAAGCAGTATGCTTCCTGGATTAGAATTTTGGAAAGTGACTCTGGCAAGGCAATGTTTGTGTGCTGACTCCCGATAGAAATCTCCGTACAGTCGTGAAATAATTTGCTCTTGTAACCTTCCCTAGTCTGTTCAAAATTTCCTTCTAAACTTTGCATACATAAGAAGTTGTGAAAATGGTCGGTATTTTATCAGTGGTTGTTTCGGTATAAAGGGCGTGATTAAGACTGCGTGTCCAGTGCCAGGCAGAATACCTTGTGACAGAAAAACTTACCTGTATGATGCAAAGGGGATTTCAGAACCTGAGCTATAGGCAGAGGATCTTAGGTAATTCCATCCTCCTCCTGGGGTAGAAAAAGCGCTTTTTTCCTTTGATCAGTGCATTGTCATTTTTTTTTTGTTCCCCCCCACTCAGTGGTCTCATCAAAGTCTGAGGGTCGGTATCAGAACTTCCCAATCTCAATGGCAAATTTAACGTGCATTTTAGACTGAATATTTGAGGGAGTGGGCTCCAATTTGGACGCTCCGCCCATTGTGGCAAGAGGGCTATTGAACTGCCGGGTGTTAGTTGGTTGGCCTGAGGTCGATTATTTTTTTTCCAGACTCAGCATTGATCTGTTAATGCTTTTGGAACTGTTCAAATTGTTCATTTCTTTCTGAAATTCCCGGTAGTTTTTTATCAGCCTTAGAAACTGAATAACTTGTCACTGAATTGTCGTGCTTGTGTAGAATGAAAAGCTCCTGAACTCGCTTTTGTTCCCTTAGGTTTTGTTTGGAGCGTTTTTGTGATGTTGTTGTTCCTGAAGGTTTTCTTTGGACTACCAGGTATTTGTGATTATCAGTGACCACTTTCGTCATGCCATGAAATTTATCCACACGTCATTATGTGTAATCGCCATACCATGTCATAATCGGTGATTTAAAGTCCGTGTTCAAGGTAAGGAGATAAAATTGTAGGCCTATTTGTTTTTGCAGAACTGCATATTATTACCAGTGTATCTCGTTACTATTGCATGTTAAGGTGGTCACAGATTACTCTCGGCTGCAAGCCTGCTTCGGACGTTTCCATGCACAGATCCCTTCCCCTTTACATAATCTAGCCTTCCCCCAGCCACGTGAGTGTTGCCTTCTTGTATCATATATGGGTCATTAATCTATGGTTCATACAAAAGTCCCAACTCTTCGACGCCATTTTTCAATTGGCTTGGCTATCATCAATTGTATCATGTATATCCAGCCTTAAAATCTCCCATGCTATTGTGCCGTAATTCTGAAAGTTAGGCAGTGATCAGTCTGACACTTTCTACACTTTGCTATACATTGTTAACAGAGAGAAACCCGAGAGGCGTTCAAATATGTACATGTTATTGCACTTATTGTCATCAAACTTCTGCACACAGCTTGCGGTATGGTATTAACTAACAATAGGTCAGAGGCCTGTCATTCTTATATTCGTAGAGGATGGTACCTCTAATTTTGGGGGCAGTTTTTTTATTTTTAGTGGGCTGATTGAAGGGCTCTTGTAACAGATAATGTCATCATTACTGTTATGAATATAGCAAAGCAATTCCTTAATTCTACTGGTTGACACACCTATATCTTGAAGAAAAGTATTGTTTTCTTGTCGCCCATCACACCCTATGATTAGCTGATTGGTCCATTTGTATTTTGATAAGCCCTTAGTGTGCATATTTCTGTACAGCATTGGCATATTTGTGTGCATCTTGTTTTATTTACACTGAGTCTGCGAGCTTTCCACTTGATTGCATATTATACATATAATCCGCACCTAATATCATTTTTCTGATTGATTCCCACAGTTCGTCCGTTTCCTGGAACCTCTCGTCGGCATCATTTTCACTGTTTTACTGGTCGTCACCGTTTTTTAGATGATCCTTCGAGGTATCGTGGGTATAATAATTCAAAACCCATTAGTATTTTCATCACCAACACATTAGAAAAGCACGGTTTCCCTGTCTACATTTCCATTATCAGTTTTTTCAATTCAGCAAGCTCTTCTTACACCTGATGCTTTTTATTTCCTCGTCGCATTTTCTTGATTTTTTCGCCATTTGTTCTTTCTCCTGTGGCCTTTTTTCCTCGGATGGGAATCCTCTGGTAGTTCGGGAATTCCTGTGGTTGGTGGACGTCACACAGCACTGGGTGGGGTGTGGCTGGGCTGGGCATCACCACTCCGCAATCGAATGGGTACTGTCAGGCAGGCGGGGGGGGGGTGGTGCTTGTGGCGGGTTTTTGTGGGGACGTTACTGTGCCAGGATCGTCACCAACACCTTGGCCTCCACCCTAACGCACCTCTTCATGATGGTGGGGTGTCTTCGTTGTCCGGTTTTTTAGGGTCTGTGGTCTTCCGGAAAGGACAGTCTAATTACCTGTCCGGGGTGACGTGTCATGCTGTTTGTCTTTTTTCCGGTGCTTTCTCGTCAGGTTGCTGGTGTCATTCGGTGGTGGTTTTCACTTTCTTCTTCTTCGTCTGAACGGGTTGATCCCTCGTCAATCGGCGTTGGCGTCGGGGCCAGTCGACCCACACTGTTCATATCCCATGTTCTGGAATCAATCCCTCCCATAGTGGAGGGTGGTGGTAGTATTTGGCATTGGTGGGGGCGGAGCTGTCCCCAATTCACCTCCATGATGGCAACAGTGGGAGGGGTGGTTGTCTCCATCCATCTCTTCTTAGGTGATTAATATATTTATGTAATATTAATGCTGGTGGTTAGGTGATTACTTCCCTGCGGTCGGGCGCGGGGGAGGTGAGAGCACCACCAACAGAGCTCGCCCACGGTCGTTTGTTCCCAGCACGCCTGTTTACCTACGCATAGTCATCCACACAATTTGTGAATGTTACACCCGCACATGCTCTGGATATATGACACTCAGTTGAGAGGGAGGGGTTAACCCTGTAAAATCGTTCAGAACACAGGAGGAATCCTACTGCGTCCTGCTTTGGTTGTTACTAGGCGACAAACTGACCTCGGAAAGTGAGTTTAGTTTAGTCCTTTATTTACCACCCTTGCTAATCTGGCACAGGCGTGGGCAGAGCTGTGTACATTGGATGCATGGTTTAACATAATGGTATTACATTTCATTTTAGGCAATAAACATTATAGTTAAGTACTAATATTCAAAATACAGAAGGCATTACGTCGTTTATCTACTCATCAGGCCACGCCGGTGTACAGCTTGGGCTGGAAAGGCCTTCTACTTGGATATGCAGTCATTTGATGCTACATTCCAATTTAAGGATATATACAGTGTATTTCTAAAGACATCAGAGGATATTGAAAAGTTACAGTTCTCCGATACTCTCAAGCTAGGTGGCTGAAAGGCTGTAACACATGGCACTCTGAGATATAATGTCAACGTTCGCTTATATTCTTCATTACAACACAGTTTACACTTAGTTTCTTCGACATACAACTGACTGACTGGCCAATACATCTATATCCAAGCTGATTCTTGCGGTCACATATCACACTGTCTTGTTCTGTTTTATAAAACCATAATTGAATGATCTTGCCTAAACGGTCATAATGCTTTATGCCTAGCGGCTTTCAGGGCGTTGAGAATTAATTCACTCAGTCAGTCCTCTTAAAGGAAGCTTTAAATTGTATAAATCCTGGAAATAGTGTATTCCCAAGACTATGTCCACACTTTTGCTTGTCTGTGCTGCTTTGCCAGGTGATCACTGATCATGCTGGGGATTCCAACATGCGATGGAATCCACAAACACATTATACAGCCCCTCGTTCTTTGCACGATACATGTTTGTCCTGATTCCATTGAGTATTACTGCACCTTTGTCTAGAGTATTCAGAGCCTGTAGACACTCTGTGATCACGAATATTTACCCCCGCGCCTTGATTCAATAGAAATTCGTGGCCATAAGTATTTCCTGCCAACTCAGTTTTGCGTAGTGTAGCCCAGTCATGAACGCCTCCTACAATCTGGTGCTTCAAGATTTGTTTTTTATATACAACAAAGCACATCCTCTCTGAACTCCCAGACTGCAGGACCCGTCAGTGTAGCATTCATATGCATTGGATAGAGGTTTCAAGATCTCTTTTATAATTGCAAGTTGCATACCTGCTTAATATAGCAGGGGGGACACTGTCTTTTTTGGGTGGCAGTCCGTATAAATATATACTTAGTCCGACATTTTCACGGGGTACAGAACGTCCATGTAGGGTCTTAGTTATGGTATCTTTCAGCTGAGCTAATTGTTTCATGTCACTTGTTCATGGGATTTTAGTAAGATCGGTGTTCATGCAAAGGTAGCTCCTCTGTTCTGTGTTTTTAGTTGTCTTTGGAAACTGTACATGGGGGGTCTCTAATTGATTTGACACCAATGTGGTAATTTATAATATATATTCCTTTTCGTAGACAGAGGGTAAGTTTTTAGTTCGGTTCTCATATTCACAATTCTTGTTGTCCTTAGGCTTCACATTTTGCATATGTTCTAAACTAGTCAACTCTGATTCCTTGGGTCCAACACTAGGTGCAATGCATGTAATCTATACTGACCGTATCGGAAAGAGACGTGAAACTTGGCGGGTGAGCCCGTAGAGTAGAATAGCTTAAGTCTACACAGGCCTGAGATGCAAATAACTAAGCTATATTGCAACAATCGAACTACCGATCTGCCTCTCTTGCCAGTCTGTGGAATTATTTACATGTAATCATTGACCTTATAATGAACTTACTACATTTGTAAACACTCTGTTGGGGTATGGGCTCTTACAATAGTAATGGACCTTGTACGGACAGGTTTTGGTTTGATATCCGCCCAGTGACATTGAGACAGATATGGATTTGCAAGGGCATTTGTTCTTTCCAGTAGTTGTTGGTAAGGCCTTCATGTCCGAATATAGACTTTTGACCTTTCATGAGGTCAGCAGTTATATCTATTTAAACTGAATAGGAGTCACATTTTCTTCAGTCAGGTTTGACCACTAATATAGTTATGTCTATTCTCTCATACTAATGTCATTTTCTTTGTTTTCTAATTTGATGTTTATTCCTGGGCTTACTATATTTTTATTTGATTTGGATGAAACACTACCTTTGCTCCCTGTATAACTTGCATAGCTTCGGCAATAGAACGTGCCCGTCACTTCCCTTTTTTCAATATGAGATTAATAGCGTTTTCGATTAATCTGAGGATTTCAGTATGTCCACACATTAGCTTGTGCCTCTATGTCGTCGTCTCGAAACACGGCAGCTTAGGAGGCTGAGTTTGCTTCTTTTTGTCCCGGACTGCGGTAGCGCTACGAAATTACTCGACTGGTATATGTGAGAGAGTGATCTGATGGTTACTAGCTGCAATCTACATGGCATTGGTGCCCACACATGAGGAGTAAAATGATGCATACAAGAAGCAGCAAATAGACCCATTTTTTTGTGCAGATAAAGGGAGTGAATTGAAAGTACTGCTGATTAATTCAGTCAACAGAAATGGCGAGTGAGAACTTATTAACCAACCGAATCGTAACTCCACTTTTGTAACAAATGATTTACGAGACTTCCCTGCTTTTTCCCCGCTTCCATTAGGCAATGCCCTGAGAATAACGTCCGCAACAGTACTAGAATTGATGTTTCGTGATATCTGCTTTTCCCCATCCCCACATCCACCCTTTCCCATTTATGCTTTTAATACATTAGTTTGAATCGGTTAATGTTTCTGAGTATTGTGGTATCATGACGGGATTTTCCACTTTACCGCGTAGGTAAGACTTGAAACGCCATGACCTGAAGAAATCCCACATGGACCAATAGGTCTTAGCCACATGGGCTCACTGGTGTCAACACGGGATCATAATGTTCCTTTGCACTTTTTTAAGAAAAATGTAGCAGTTTTTTCTGTAGATGCTTCAACAGGTTAAAATTACACCTGGAGAGACAGTTAATGTACTTATATGTATTAAAGAAGAAGAAGCGAAGAAGAAAAGGAAGAGAAGAAGACGAAGAAGAAGAGAAGAAGAAAGAGAAGAAGAGAAGAGAAGAGAAGAAGAAAAAAAAAAAAAAAAAAAAAAAAAAAAAAAATATATTCTATATAAATATAAATATATATATATAATATTAATATGTATATATATATATATTATATAGCTATTTATTTCGTCATTTTTTTATGTTTTATATG